>NW_015505552.1:703736-714898 GCF_001515645.1 Sinocyclocheilus grahami
TATAATCCCTGTAAAAGATTAAATAGTGAAACACTGACAAATATAGGGGGAGAAGGTAGCCATAGTGAGGTGTGGTGTGGTGATTTTAATGCACACAATACATTATGGGGTAGTGAGCACACAGATCATAATGGAAGAGTAGTGGAAGAACTCTTAGAAATGAAAAATCTAATGTGCATTAATGATGGGAGTTACACTAGGTTGGATATATCCAAAAGTAAATATTCAGCTATTGACTTAACAATTATGTCCAAATGTTTAGCTAAAGATAGTGTGTGGAAAGTATTAGAAAAAAATTTAATAGGAAGTGATAATTTTCCTCTGTACTGTAAAATAAGATTAGAAGTTTCAAAAACAGACATAGAAAGGGTTCCTAGATGGAAGATTAAAGCAGCAGATTGGAATGCATTTCAGTGTGAATGTGAACCATGATTACAAAGTTTAAACAGTAATATAGATGATGTAGAGCAATATAATAATACAATTTGCGAAATTCTTTGTGAGGTTGCAGAATATGTAATAGGTAAAAGTATAGGTAGGCAGAAAAAGAAAAATGTGCCATGGTGGACTGATGAGTGTAGTAAAGTAGTTTAAACAAGAAATAAGTTATTAAGGAGAGTTAAAAAGTCATTCTTTTGATGGCTTTATTGCATATAAGAGAGCACAGGCAGCGGTAAGGAAAGTTATCCGTGTAGCTAAAAGAAATCATTGGAGAGAATATTGTGATAGAATTGGTGAAAATGTAGACATCAGCGACGTATGGGGAATGATCAGAAAAATGGGAGGGATACATAATTTTAACAGTATACCAGTTTTAATAAGTGGAAATAAACAAGTTATCAGTAATAAAGAAAAGGCAGAGGTTTTGGCTGAGGCATTTGTAAAGGTGCATAGTAATGATAACATTTCAGAAGAAATGAGGGAAAAAAGAGAACAAAGATTAAGAGATAATCCAGATGTTTTAATTCAAAAAGTTTCCTCGGAAAGTCCAATAGATGCTATATTCACACTGAATGAACTAAAACAGGCACTGAAAGGGGTAAGACATACTTCTCCAGGGAAAGATGAAGTGTGTTATGATATGATCAAGCATCTATCAGAAAAAGCATTAATTTGAGGTGTTGACATTCAACCGCTGAGTTCAGCGAACTAATGTAGTTGATATGGGCTCCGGTATATTCCTAATATCAACTGGAATTTGGTTTACTTAAGATATTCGATATAAACCACAGTTAAGCAGCCTTTGTACGCGATTTCCTACAAGCCATTCTATATTAAACGTTAGAGCTGTTATTTGACTCATAGTTGCGTAGAATTTTCGGTCGAGCTAACACGTTAGCTCTGGCAAAATGGCGGCGAATGCGGCACAGCAAGCTCCGACACCAAACTGGTAAGATTTCTACAGTTTATAAATCCTTCTCATATTGAACGACTGATTTCTATAACGTTAAATGGAAGCCTTTACAAAACATGTGTGATGTAAAAGTTTACGTTAAATGTCTATTGGGTTTTAGCGTTTGCTAGCCTAGCCGCTTTAACGTTGCTTTGCATATATACCGAGAATTCTGTAGTATTTCAATCATTTTTATAACAACTTTGATAAGTCGTTTTTTTTAAACACAATTTAGATTGAAGACGGCGCTGTTAACATGAATATTGTAGATCAAATGACATTTGAAAAGTTGTTCCACTTTGGAATTTGCCTTGCGTCTGTGAAGGCCATTTCTGCGTTTGGCCTGTTTATTAAAGGCCTGATTACTGGATAGATTGTAATTTTACCGTTATGGCAATTAATCAACATTATTTTAGGCCATTGTCTAAGCAAGTCACGGTATGTGTAATAACTGTGTGCATATCTTAATATAAAACTAACTTGCGGATTTTAAAATGTACAGATATTATAACGTGTATAACGTTGTAGTCAGTTTTATTTGAATGTGAGCTGTGTTTTGTATGGATCAGGAGCTTGTGTAGGTGCCTGAAAATGTACAGAAAGATTCTAGATAATATGGTGTAACCTAAGGTCACATTCACCCTGTCATCCACAGGCCGTATGGTAGTAATTCAAGCGGTGAAAGCAAAGTCCATGAGAACCCAGAATGGGAAAAGGCCCGACAGGCTCTAGCCTCCATTAGTAAAAGTCAGAACTCTACCAAGACTTCACCAACCAATCACACCACCCAACAGGTTAGTGTTTTTTATGAATAGTGGTGGTTTCTAGTTGCATTGCTTGTCTATGCCCATTTTGTGTGGGTAAATGGTTGATTCTGTTTTGTTTCCTGTTAGACCGGACCTTATCAGGGAACAGACTCATCTGCAATGCAACAACAGCAGCAGCAATACTATCAGCAGTGGTATCAACAGAACCAACAACAGTATGCTGGTTACCAATATCCATATAACTACTACTACCCCATGCCTCCGGTAAATAGCTAAATGTGCTCCTTCATATTCTTATAGCATATACCTACAGTCGAACCAAAATTTATTTAGACACCTTCAACATTTCTGACATTATCTCATAGTTTATTTGCTGTAGTTTAGAAAATGGTAATAAAATATGACAAGAACTCAGTTATACTGTCAGAACAAATTCATCTTGATAATGTCAGATAACTTTGATAGAAAGGTATGTTATGGATTACAATCCGCTAAAAATTATTCAGCTGTTCAATTTAGTACATAATTAGATTAGGGATGCTCCGATCTGCCTTTTTCGCCTCCGATACCGATACCTAGGGTTCAGTATTGGCCGATACCGATCCAATACCAGTGAAGTTTTTTTCCCTCATTTAAATAAATATAGAATTTATATATCTCTGTGTGGGGAAGTCATAATCATTATTTCACAATCTACTAGATACAGACTACTTCATTATAAAGAAAAATAAAATAAACAACAAATCTGAATATATAGGCCTATGTATATTTATAATCTATGACAAAAATGTATCATAAACTAGATTAGTGGATAATTCGGCAGCAAAAGTTATTCTAGAAAAATCAGTGCATAATAATTAAAAAAATCCAAACATTTAGTGAAAAAAAACTATTTTGTGGGGAACAAATAAGTGTTGCACTAAATATGGTAAAATGTTACACATTGCTATTTGTATTATTATAAAATCCATTCATTAAAAACATTCATGAATGTATTTATATATAAGTATATACTATAAAATTAAAAAACATTTCATTTAAATCTATAGCATATTTTTTAATAAGGCAACAACATATTATAGATACGATAGGACAGAACAAATACAGTGCAGCACGAACTGTTTTTATACGGTCTATGAGCACGAAGCGCTTACAATGTGCGCATCCGGTGTGCAGAATGATGCGCTTGAAGCCTGAAGCAACCTGGCGTCACAGCCTGCACACCGGATGCGCAGATTGTACGCGCTTCGTGTTAAAAACTGCAAAGCACAAAGTGAAGAGAAATTGATGCGTAGTGTATTATATCTGTGCAACAGTTATTGAGCCTTTCTTTTAACAGTTTTACATTTCAGTTACTGTGCACATTAAAAATAATTTAAAGTCTTTTCTACGCCCGTGTTTTGTTCTCACACCTGGTAGCAAGTAATAAAATAACATTAAATTCTGGCAAGAAGATAAAGTCCTTTTTGCAAAGTCATAGACATGTATTTACAAATCAAGTATAATGGGAACACAGAATGATCTTGGAGAGAGCTTTACCGAGCTGACTGCTGTAAGTTAACCGAACGTGACCAGGATTTAAAGGCTGAACGAATGACTGACAGCCACAGCGGAGAAAAGAGTTTGTGTGAACTTTAATGTAAGGACTTAAATATGCATATGTAGCTCACATTAAGCTAACATATGGCTTCAGAAGTAACACAGAATAATTCGCACAATCGAAGAAAAAAAAAAAAAAAAAATCTCGGATTTAGATCGGCCCTCTCTGACCATTATAGTTGCACCGCCCCATCGAGCTCTCACTAAATCCGCTCCTCGGCTATCAACGAGAGGAACGTCTGTACTTCCTCACCAGACCACGAAAAAAAGGTGCGCTCATTAAAAACAGTTCCCTCGCTGACTGTGCTGATTTAAATCTAGTGGTTCTGGTGTTTCGTATCTCTAATTCAATGAATCAGGTAGTGACGGTTCTCTCCAGCCAATCACTGATCAGCAGGGTTTACTCGTCACATTTTGATAATTTTGTATGTCTCGCTTGGAACCTCAGCCGAGGTGGTGCTGAAAAAAGTACCAGGTACCTGGGGCCAGATTCACGAAACATTCTTCAGAAGAAATTTCTTCTTAACTGCCATTTTCTTCATATTTTTCCATATTTTGTATTCCCAAAAATTCTTCTTATGAATATTCTTATTTTTTCTTAAGATTGTTCTTAAGACAAACCTTAAGAAGAATTCAAATTCAGCGTTTGCTGTAGCAGCGCAGACACACATACCGGAAGCGTTCACTCGGATGAGAGCGCAAAACACAGCACAAAAATGAATGAAACCGATCTCTGTAGCTTGAGACAGGCAGTAACCCTTCAAAAACACTGCGCATTAAAAACGTGAAGCTGAGCGCTAGTCAAAGCCGCAATTAAATAGTGTGCATGCTGCTTATGATTATTAGGGTAATCTGCTAGAAGTGCAAAAAGACAAAGTGTGAGTTTATCAGTGCGTATTCACTCAGATAAAGACAGTCATTTTCTTAAGAAAAATTTAAGATGTTCTTAAGAATATATTTGAGAACTTAAGAATTTTTCAAGAATTGCACTTAAGAACATTCTTACAAACTTCGTGGTATTTATCTTAAGAAATTTCTTAAATTATTTCTTAAGAAGATTTTCGTGAGTCTGGCCCCAGGTGTTGTACACAGTGGAAATCCCCCCAAAAGTGAGCCCTACCGAACCGTGCCGTACCATGCAGTGGAAAAGTGCCATTAGTGCATGATGTCCAGCTTTTCTCTGTAACCAAAAAAAAAAACTAAGTAGGAGTAGTGTAAACAGTTTATGCTGCCTAGTTTTTTAAAAATCTGTTTATTAAAAATCTAGTACCACTCAACCCAACTATTACAGCTTTCCTATTTTGTGCAGTTTTAATAATGATTTCTTGTTTTTTTTTCTTTTCTTTTTTTATTCCCCCATTCAGTATGGAGGACCATATCCTCCAGGACGGTATGGTCTTCCAGGGGGCTACCAGACACCTGCTACACCCACTGGACAGGTATAGACCTCTAAATATCATTTTGAATTAGTGCTGGCCATGTATATGACCTAGTTTTTTGTACGTTTGAAGTATTTCACTGATTACCCCTTCCTCTCTTTTTCAGGCCCCTGCTATGCCCATGATGGAAGATCAGTCCTCCAGCTATCCCTCCCAGCCCCCTCCTCCTGCAACCTCTCAACCTCCCCCTCAGAGTCCTACATCTCCTGACCAGCCCCCGCCCCCTCCCCCCCCCCCCATACCTCCCCCACCCAATGCCCAGTACCCCCCTCCACCATCCCAGACCACATACAGCCCTAATGGTACCCTGCCATACAGCCCCACTGATTCAAACACTATGATGCAGGGCTACAATTCAGGACAGATTCGGCCAGGGTACCAGGGTTATCAAACTCCAGCATATCAGCCCCCTCAGCAGCATTGTCCAGGACAGGGCCTATATGGTGGCCCAGGCAGGGTGGATGCTAAGAAACCTAACAATAGCAATATGAACAAAGGTGGCCAGCAGCTGTGGCAACGCATGAAACGTATGTGTCTCTGTGCTTATGTGTGTATGACTTTTAATTATATCCTCCTAATGTTCTTTTTCTTCCCTAACAGAGGCTCCTGGAACCGGTGCTGTCAAATTTAATATACAAAAACGCCCATATGTCATGACCAATCAGAACTTTCCTTCAGGTGATCAGGCCCCTGGATTGGCTTCTCCCACTGCGACAAACCCATCGCCTGGGTCTGTTGCTACAACCTCTACTACTTCCACAGGAGCCGGCCAAACTCGGTAAGTGTCCTGGGAAATATGTTAAGTTAAGGTAAATCGTTAGATCTGTACTAATTTAAATGCAAGGTATCATCACCATATTAACTTAGTGATTTTTAAATGTAATTTAAAATCAGTGAAAAAATTTTTTTTTTGTAGGCCACAGGACTGGCCACAGGCTATGAAAGAGTATGTACAACGCTGCTTCACAGCCTGCGAATCTGAAGAGGATAAGGACCGAACAGAAAAAGTGCTGAAAGATCTTCTGCAGTCCAGACTACAGGATGGCTCTGCTTACACTATCGACTGGACCAGAGAACCACTGCCAGAGTGAGTTGCATCTCTGTTCTGTAACTTTCTACACTTGGTTTAGTTCAGTATTCTTTGTTTAGTCCGCTTCAGATCTGTTTTTTCAAACTATTAATTACTGGCACTAAATAACCACTTGCTTTATCAGTTTGAAGACAAAGCAGTCTCGCTGGGAGGCAGTTCCTCAACGTTCTCAAGAAAATGCTATTGGGAGAGGTGGAGCCACCCGTGGCAGTCTTGGGGCCAGGTTGGGTAACTACAGAAATGTCTTTTCTCAAAGAAGCCCCTCTTCAAGCTCCTCCCACTCATCCCGCTCCTCGTCACGATCCCCGTCGCCTCACAGCCGACACAGGGACCGGAGTAGACATCATCGCAGGTAATGTGCAGGGCATTAATGTGCTTGATTAATAATCTAATACAGTCACTTTTTTAGTATAAATATGAAAGGAAATGGAGATCAGTAGGGTTGGGTACCGAAACCATTTTGGCACCCGGTACCTATGTAACCAGTATGTACTAGAACAGAATCAGAACGTAGATTTCGGTGCCTCATTTCGGTGCCAATTGAATGCCTGAGCGATCGATTGCACTATTTGTCCTCTGGTTCTCCGAAATGGACATAAGCATTATCACCAGCACCGCACGTGAAAAATAATTTCCGTCTGAGAAAATGCACATGAATGAAAACTCATCTCTTTCATCACTATTTGACTTCATCCTAAAAAAAAAAAAACCTTCGTTTAGAGTAAATGTACTTAATTATGAAAATACCTACGATGGCTTGGATAACAGATAAACTATACATTGTCGCAGTTGATTGTTTATTGCCTTTGTTTTAGAGCCCTGCACGGGCCTTAAATTTAGGCCCTAGCCCTGGCCCGAGACGCTCAGGCCCTAGCCCGGCCCGTGTCCTACAGCTTATCAGAATTACCGGCCCGAGCCCGTCTTTTTTCCCCCTTCTCCCAAAACCGCTTATACTACTGTTTCAGCTATTAAAGGGATCTTGTGATGCTATTTTAAAGATCATTATTTGGTGTAACAGAATATGTTGACATGCTTTATTGTTCAAAAAACACATTATTTTTCAAATACTGTACATTATTGTACATCCTCTATGTCCCGCCTCTCTCAAATGCGTCGTTTTCAACAAAGCCCCTCCTTTGACAAGCGCAGTCTACTCTGATTGGCCAGCTGATCCAGTGCATTGTGATTGGCCGAACACCACAAGCACGCGCCGGAAATGTAACGTCCCTTACCATAATCGCAGCTTAAGCTTTCAAAGTAAATATCAAAATGAACCGAAACTCAGCGAATACATGCCTCACAGACATGACAAATATCTATCGAAAGCTTTAAATGACTACTTAGTGAAATAAAACAAATAGAAAACAAAAACTCTCATTATTATCATAATCCGTAAAGATGCACTTTCTCTAAAGGCGCGTCTAATGAGGAGATGGTGAGTCATAATCGACATCTTCATCCTTGCGACACAGACTAGTTTATTAGTAAATAATTAAAATATCTCCTTACTATTTCCACCTGACACAGTAATTACTTTTGCTGGGGCTTTGCGGCAAGCTTTAGCCTATTGCGTGCATTTGAACGCAGAACTCTTCAGCTGCACTGATGGCACACGCTCTGCTGCTGGACACTAAACACCGTCGAGTAGGGCTGAACGATTAATTGCATTTGAGATATCGCGATACGAGAACGCGATTTTTCAATCGCAGAGGCTGCGATTACACTCGGTCACGTGACACGCGAGAGTGAAGAGGTGTGTTCCACTTAAAGATCGATCGATGTATGACATCAAAGTACGGTGAGAGAAAGCATAAGGAGACGTCCGCTCTCTATTATAGCTCTCGCAGTACTTTGATGACACACACCCATCGGTCTAAGCAGCGCTGATTCAAGTCGAGCGGGCCAACAGCAGAAAAAGAAAATAAATGAAACCGTAAACAGCCAAAGGACGTAACTTAGAATGAGAGATGGATTGGTTTGTGAAAGGGAAGAGAAAAGCCATAGATGAAGTCACACAGACCCAGGGTAGGTGCTGGTCATTTAAAAGCTTAAAAGCTAAAATATGATGAGGCATATCTTGCTCTCGGCTTCACTCACCGTGTCTATACCAGACGCTACAGTTGTCTATATGTCTATACCTACACTGGACGCGATAAAGCAACTGTTGCAAATCATTTGAACTTTGTGTCAGTACGTCATAAATAGAACAAGCCATCAGTTTAATGTTGCGCTGCATCCAGTGTACACAGCGTCACTGATTATAATGGTTCTACTGTATTTTGCAGCTCGCGTCCGGTGTAGACACGGTGTTTAATGTCGTTGGTGAGGAGGAAAGCCTGTGTGTGTCCTCTGCCTTAGCTTATAGAGAGAATAATAATTAGGGATGCACCGATACTGAATCAGTATCGGGCCCGATACTGGTCTCCTGTACTCGTACTCGTTAAAATGCCCCGATACCAAACGCCGATACCACACAGCATGTGATAAGCGCCATATTCAAACAAAGAAACACAGACAGCAGAAAGGAGTTAAGGATGTCTACTACGAAGTATATGTATGCAATGAATATAATGTTAAACATTCAGTATTGCCTGTATAGCTGGTGTGCGCGAGCTGATAAACAAAGCACGCTGAGTGGATTGAGTGCGCGGCGGCACAGATGCGTGAGCTTGTCGAGTGAATATACCTTTCTCGCAGACATCACTGGAAAGTTTGTAGTTTGGTCGGATATGTAAAAAACAAGTTAGTAAAACAATGCAAAAGTTACTTAACGGTAGGGAGAGAGAGAGCGAGAGAGAGAGAGCGTGCGCGCAATTCTGTTGTGTGATCTTTGATGTTCACTCACTTAGCACACGCATCATTTGGATTAAAACTAAATCGTAAAAATAAAACAACAAATAGAAAACAAAAACTCTCATTATTATCATAATCCGTAAAGATGCACTTTCTCTAAAGGCGCGTCTAATGAGGAGATGGTGAGTCATAATCGACATCTTCATCCTTGCGACACAGACTAGTTTATTAGTAAATAATTAAAATATCTCCTTACTATTTCCACCTGACACAGTAATTACTTTTGCTGGGGCTTTGCGGCAAGCTTTAGCCTATTGCGTGCATTTGAACGCAGAACTCTTCAGCTGCACTGATGGCACACGCTCTGCTGCTGGACACTAAACACCGTCGAGTAGGGCTGAACGATTAATTGCATTTGAGATATCGCGATACGAGAACGCGATTTTTCAATCGCAGAGGCTGCGATTACACTCGGTCACGTGACACGCGAGAGTGAAGAGGTGTGTTCCACTTAAAGATCGATCGATGTATGACATCAAAGTACGGTGAGAGAAAGCATAAGGAGACGTCCGCTCTCTATTATAGCTCTCGCAGTACTTTGATGACACACACCCATCGGTCTAAGCAGCGCTGATTCAAGTCGAGCGGGCCATCAGCAGAAAAAGAAAATAAATGAAACCGTAAACAGCCAAAGGACGTAACTTAGAATGAGAGATGGATTGGTTTGTGAAAGGGAAGAGAAAAGCCATAGATGAAGTCACACAGACCCAGGGTAGGTGCTGGTCATTTAAAAGCTAAATGCATAAAATATGATGAGGCATATCTTGCTCTCGGCTTCACTCACCGTGTCTATACCAGACGCTACAGTTGTCTATACCAGACGCTCTACACTGGACGCGATAAAGCAACTGTTGCAAATCATTTGAACTTTGTGTCAGTACGTCATAAATAGAACAAGCCATCAGTTTAATGTTGCGCTGCATCCAGTGTACACAGCGTCACTGATTATAATGGTTCTACTGTATTTTGCAGCTCGCGTCCGGTGTAGACACGGTGTTTAATGTCGTTGGTGAGGAGGAAAGCCTGTGTGTGTCCTCTGCCTTAGCTTATAGAGAGAATAATAATTAGGGATGCACCGATACTGAATCAGTATCGGGCCCGATACTGGTCTCCTGTACTCGTACTCGTTAAAATGCCCCGATACCAAACGCCGATACCACACAGCATGTGATAAGCGCCATATTCAAACAAAGAAACACAGACAGCAGAAAGGAGTTAAGGATGTCTACTACGAAGTATATGTATGCAATGAATATAATGTTAAACATTCAGTATTGCCTGTATAGCTGGTGTGCGCGAGCTGATAAACAAAGCACGCTGAGTGGATTGAGTGCGCGGCGGCACAGATGCGTGAGCTTGTCGAGTGAATATACCTTTCTCGCAGACATCACTGGAAAGTTTGTAGTTTGGTCGGATATGTAAAAAACAAGTTAGTAAAACAATGCAAAAGTTACTTAACGGTAGGGAGAGAGAGAGCGAGAGAGAGAGAGCGTGCGCGCAATTCTGTTGTGTGATCTTTGATGTTCACTCACTTAGCACACGCATCATTTGGATTAAAACTAAATCGTAAAAATAAAACCATTCATAGGGGCATTCACTATAAACATAATTTATTTTCAACCTTAGGCATACACGACTTTCTGGCGAAAGTGAAACTAACAGCCTGTGTGAAATGCGCTAGGCTGTACTACTGTCCTCTCATTCTGCATCAGTACAAATACGTGCACGCGTTGCGCGTGTTTTGCTTGCTTGAGTGTTTCTGCATTATATGAGTGGCTTTGGAATATAAATCGCAGCACGTTTCAGATGAAAAAATGCGACTTCTATTTCTGAAAATATCACAGTTAGGAGATTTATAACGAGTGGTTCCCTACATTATTACAGCAAAGCTCGTGATTACAGTACTAATCCACTGCAATGGAGCAGCTGTAATGCTATTAAATTAAAGATGTACCATAGAGCAAAAAAATTAACAGTGAAAGTAACAAAAACTTGTAAAATACATTTTAATGGGCATAATT
>NW_015505552.1:715072-716035 GCF_001515645.1 Sinocyclocheilus grahami
TACAGTGGGGCAAAAAGTATTTAGTCAGCCACCAATTGTGCAAGTTCTCCCACTTAAAAAGATGAGAGAGGCCTGTAATTTTCATCATAGGTATACCTCAACTATGAGAGACAAAATGAGAAAAATAAATCCAGAAAATCACATTGTAGGATTTTTAAAGAATTAATTGGTAAATTCCTCGGTAAAATAAGTATTTGGTCACCTACAAACAAGCAAGATTTCTGGCTCTCACAGACCTGTAACTTCTTCTTTAAGAGGCTCCTCTGTCCTCCACTCGTTACCTGTATTAATGGCATCTGTTTGAACTCATTATCAGTATAAAAGACACCTGTCCAAAACCTCAAACAGTCACACTCCAAACTCCACCATGGCCAAGACCAAAGAGCTCTCAAAGGACACCAGAAACAAAATTGTAGACCTGCACCAGGCTGGCAAGACTGAATCTGCAATAGGTAAGCAACTTGGTGTGAAGAAATCAACTGTGGGAGCAATTATTAGAAAATGGAAGACATACAAGACCACTGATAATCTCCCTCGATCTGGGGCTCCACGCAAGATCTCACCCCGTGGGGTCAAAATGATCACAAGAACTGTGAGCAAAAATCCCAGAACCACACGGGGGAACCTAGTGAATGACCTGCAGAGAGCTGGGACCAAAGTAACAAAGGCTACCATCAGTAACACACTGCGCCGCCAGGGACTCAAATCCAGACGTGTCCCCCTGCTTAAGCCAGTACATGTCCAGGCCCGTCTAAAGTTTGCTAGAGAGCATTTGGATGATCCAGAAAAGGATTGGGAGAATGTCATATGGTCAGATGAAACCAAAATAGAACTTTTTGGTAAAAACTCAACTTGTCGTGTTTGGAGGAGAAAGAATGCTGAGTTGCATCCAAAGAACACCATACCTACTGTGAAGCATGGGGGTGGAAACATCATGCTTTGGGGCTGTTTCTCTGCAAAGGG
>NW_015505552.1:716045-716362 GCF_001515645.1 Sinocyclocheilus grahami
TTGCTTGCTTGAGTGTTTCTGCATTATATGAGTGGCTTTGGAATATAAATCGCAGCACGTTTCAGATGAAAAAATGCGACTTCTATTTCTGAAAATATCACAGTTAGGAGATTTATAACGAGTGGTTCCCTACATTATTACAGCAAAGCTCGTGATTACAGTACTAATCCACTGCAATGGAGCAGCTGTAATGCTATTAAATTAAAGATGTACCATAGAGCAAAAAAATTAACAGTGAAAGTAACAAAAACTTGTAAAATACATTTTAATGGGCATAATTGAGTGTGAAAATAACCGAAGGATATACAGTGAAACCA
>NW_015505552.1:716389-803602 GCF_001515645.1 Sinocyclocheilus grahami
ATATTTTTTTTTACTAGTGGGTGCAGGACACTATAGTTCATTTATGTAAGTGAGGATAGCAAAATAAAGTAAACTGTGACAAATCATACCCAAAAATTCTTCATACAGTGGACTACCAGTAAAATTTATACAAATTTGGGTCCAAAGATTATTCAGACCGAGTCTGGGGAAAAAATTAAGTTCAGGTTTGCATGAAGCTGGGTGACCGCATTCTCAGGAGACTACAGGCTGTCATTAAGGCTAAGGGTTGCCCGACGAAGTATTCATAGTTGTGTAAATACTGTCATACTAACAGCTGTCTGAATAATTTTTGGTTGATTGTAATCTATTACATACCTTTCTATCAAAATGATCTAACATTATCAAGATGAATTTGTTCTGACACAGTGTAACTCTGAGTTCTTGTCATATTTTATTAAAAGCATTAATTTTTCATAATGTTTAATGAAATTATTTGGTAGTCTGAGGTGGGATTTGGGAAAGGGGGGCAGATTTTTTTTTATAGGTTTAAAGGTGGGTGCGACCACAAATTTGAGAACCACTGGTCTAAAGTTAACAGACCGTGTTTAGTGCAGTCCACATGTTTACATATGTTTATTACAGTGACTTTGAATTACCTTAAGTAGTGTAAAGCAACAGATTTGTTTTTATATTTCTGCAATCTACTTTAGTTTGTGTGATTTGTTACTGACTTTCATATTAATGTTTACACCAGGCTATTTAAACATAATTATTGCATGCTTACAAGGTTGCAAGTTCAACAAATCAGTCAATATACTGTGATTTGTAGTTGTTAAATAATGTAATTCATATCAATTCATGCATCACCTATTTTCATCGTAACATATAGGCCTGGCCTGCAGAAAAGAATGTTTGTTTAATCAATCTATAATAGTGTGTTGGTCATACTATACAATGATTTATAGCTTGTCTTTGTTGAATAATACAGAACATAAAGAGCTTTAAAAAATAATTGCATATTAAATCGCAATATTGGTAAAAAAAAAAAAATCCCCAATTTTTTTTTTCCAAAATCGCCCTACCGTTGAGCCACTCTTGTCAGTCGCGGTAGCACGTTCTCGTGTTGTTTCCACCAGCGTGGCAATATATATATATTTTTTTATCACTAATTGATGGATGTCTAAAATATAAAAACCATAAGGATAAGCCTAAAACAGGACCGAGGCCGGCCCGCGTCTGAACTATGATGTGAAAATTGGCTCGAAGCCCAGCCCTATGGGCGTAAAAAAGTCGGGGCCCAACTGAAATGCAGGGCTCTACTTTGTTTTATCATTCAAAACATTTATATCTTCTGTTTACTCCGTTATAGAGATAGCAATGCCTTTGTCCATATAAGAGATTTATTAGAATGTCATGAATTCTGTTACTTCTGTGATGCATATGTGGAGTTTCTGCACAAGGGTGCCCTCTGGTGTCCATAATAAATGAAATAGACATTACATGTGTTTATAACGCTATTGACCATTCCTTCCTATTTTGGGAAAGAAAAAAAATATAAGTATCAGTTCAGGCACTGTTTAGGCACCGGTACAGTTTTAAAAGTATCGATTTGGCATCGTTATTGGGAAAAAAACAAAACAAACGATACCCAACTCCGATTTGACAGATGATTGTGTTTGTCCTTTAGTGACTCTGGCTCTCAGTCAGACAGCAGCATGTCAAGTGATCCTCGACTTCCACTGTCCCGGCGGCAACAAAAGGGTGGCCGAGGTCGTGGGGCAGGAAGGGTGCGAGGTAGAGGAGCTGCGGGAGAGAGAGGCAGAGGAAGAGGCAAAGCAAACAGAGGGCGGAGGTGAGATATTATTGTTTGTACAACAGAAGTAAATGGCATTACCAAACTTTAAACCTAAAACGGGCAAGAGTGGAAAATTATCAGCAAAAAATCATTTCATGTCACTTTTTATATCATCTGGACTTAAGTAAAACATTCAAAATAATTGTTTAAATTTTATATATTTTGGATTTTTTTGAGTTGTATCTCCCAGGATACGTTGCCCGTTTAGGGTATAAAAAAACAGCCCAAGTCATCAATAATTCTGTGATTTATTTGATGCAAACAAATATGGAATATTCAAAATATGCTGCATATAGGACATGTCTAAGTGTCCTAAAATTAAGGGCTAGACATTTTTTGTATTTTTACATTTTCTCATCTTTATTCTCAGGAGTGGACAATTCCAACCCTTGAGGTCCACTGTCCTGCAACGGTTTAGCATCATCCCTAAACAATCATATAATGTAATTTATGTAACAAAATATAATTTATGTAATCCTGAAGACTTTTGTCAGATATGTTTGATCAGGGTTGGAGCTAAACACTGCAGGATGGTGTGCCCTTAGGAGCAGGGTTGGACACACCTGTTCTACCATAAAATGAGCTGTGTGAAACCCTGCAAGAAAAAAATCTAGCTAAAAATGCAAAGATGTAGTCAACTAAATGTAATATTATCCGTTTTACATGTAAATATTAACATTTGCACAATTTTTAAACTCAAAATAAATAGAAAGGGGACTGTGTACAGGGGGCCTAGAGGCCAGGAAGGCCTATAAGGCTCTTCCCTAAGGAAGAATTAGCCCTTGAATGCGATTTCTAATGAGGGGGATCTGCTCTCCTTGATGCGATTAATAACCCCCATCCACCCCATCTTTTTTTTTTTTATTAAGGGGCTCCCCCTTGTATTTTATGTGATTTCTTTGACTTCTGTTTATTTTCTACACCCCCTCCCACCCCCCATAACCACCAAGGGTGAACGCCAAACCCCCTCGAAACACCCCACCCCACCCCTCACACACTCAGCACCCCATGCCACCCCAGAATTCACAATAATGGAATAACCAGAACTGGGGACACAATTTAAATTGTGACACCATTCATTGTCAATATTGAGGATAATCCTTTTTTTATACCCTAATCAAGCAAAGTTTTTCAGGAGATACACATATTTCAAAATGCGATTTAAAAAAAAAACAAAAAAAAAAACATATGACTTAATTTTCTTTGTCACCATCTCAAGACAGTGTTCACAATTAATACTAATAGTTGTATTGCATTTTTTTTGCAATATGCCTACTTTCTATATTTTCTGAATGTCCAGCCCCATGGCTTTCTTTAGGACAAACTGACAAAACGAGCACAGAAAATTTTATCCAAGTGATGTGACCCCCATACTCCAAACAACCTCAACTATGATAATGATAACAGTATTGGGTGAAAAATTCTTCCTCATGCCTCCTTCAAGAGACTAAAGAATATGTAGGCCTATCTTGTGATGCACGTTGCCTGTTTTAGGGTTAAAAAAAAAAATCCCCAATTTTTTTTTTCCAAAATCGCCCTACCGTTGAGCCACTCTTGTCAGTCGCGGTAGCACGTTCTCGTGTTGTTTCCACCAGCGTGGCAATATATATATATATTTTTTATCACTAATTGATGGATGTCTAAAATATAAAAACCATAAGGATAAGCCTAAAACAGGACCGAGGCCCGGCCCGCGTCTGAACTATGATGTGAAAATTGGCTCGAAGCCCAGCCCTATGGGCGTAAAAAAGTCGGGGCCCAACTGAAATGCAGGGCTCTACTTTGTTTTATCATTCAAAACATTTATATCTTCTGTTTACTCCGTTATAGAGATAGCAATGCCTTTGTCCATATAAGAGATTTATTAGAATGTCATGAATTCTGTTACTTCTGTGATGCATATGTGGAGTTTCTGCACAAGGGTGCCCTCTGGTGTCCATAATAAATGAAATAGACATTACATGTGTTTATAACGCTATTGACCATTCCTTCCTATTTTGGGAAAGAAAAAAAATATAAGTATCAGTTCAGGCACTGTTTAGGCACCGGTACAGTTTTAAAAGTATCGATTTGGCATCGTTATTGGGAAAAAAACAAAACAAACGATACCCAACTCCGATTTGACAGATGATTGTGTTTGTCCTTTAGTGACTCTGGCTCTCAGTCAGACAGCAGCATGTCAAGTGATCCTCGACTTCCACTGTCCCGGCGGCAACAAAAGGGTGGCCGAGGTCGTGGGGCAGGAAGGGTGCGAGGTAGAGGAGCTGCGGGAGAGAGAGGCAGAGGAAGAGGCAAAGCAAACAGAGGGCGGAGGTGAGATATTATTGTTTGTACAACAGAAGTAAATGGCATTACCAAACTTTAAACCTAAAACGGGCAAGAGTGGAAAATTATCAGCAAAAAATCATTTCATGTCACTTTTTATATCATCTGGACTTAAGTAAAACATTCAAAATAATTGTTTAAATTTTATATATTTTGGATTTTTTTGAGTTGTATCTCCCAGGATACGTTGCCCGTTTAGGGTATAAAAAAACAGCCCAAGTCATCAATAATTCTGTGATTTATTTGATGCAAACAAATATGGAATATTCAAAATATGCTGCATATAGGACATGTCTAAGTGTCCTAAAATTAAGGGCTAGACATTTTTTGTATTTTTACATTTTCTCATCTTTATTCTCAGGAGTGGACAATTCCAACCCTTGAGGTCCACTGTCCTGCAACGGTTTAGCATCATCCCTAAACAATCATATAATGTAATTTATGTAACAAAATATAATTTATGTAATCCTGAAGACTTTTGTCAGATATGTTTGATCAGGGTTGGAGCTAAACACTGCAGGATGGTGTGCCCTTAGGAGCAGGGTTGGACACACCTGTTCTACCATAAAATGAGCTGTGTGAAACCCTGCAAGAAAAAAATCTAGCTAAAAATGCAAAGATGTAGTCAACTAAATGTAATATTATCCGTTTTACATGTAAATATTAACATTTGCACAATTTTTAAACTCAAAATAAATAGAAAGGGGACTGTGTACAGGGGGCCTAGAGGCCAGGAAGGCCTATAAGGCTCTTCCCTAAGGAAGAATTAGCCCTTGAATGCGATTTCTAATGAGGGGGATCTGCTCTCCTTGATGCGATTAATAACCCCCATCCACCCCATCTTTTTTTTTTTTATTAAGGGGCTCCCCCTTGTATTTTATGTGATTTCTTTGACTTCTGTTTATTTTCTACACCCCCTCCCACCCCCCATAACCACCAAGGGTGAACGCCAAACCCCCTCGAAACACCCCACCCCACCCCTCACACACTCAGCACCCCATGCCACCCCAGAATTCACAATAATGGAATAACCAGAACTGGGGACACAATTTAAATTGTGACACCATTCATTGTCAATATTGAGGATAATCCTTTTTTTATACCCTAATCAAGCAAAGTTTTTCAGGAGATACACATATTTCAAAATGCGATTTAAAAAAAAAACATATGACTTAATTTTCTTTGTCACCATCTCAAGACAGTGTTCACAATTAATACTAATAGTTGTATTGCATTTTTTTTGCAATATGCCTACTTTCTATATTTTCTGAATGTCCAGCCCCATGGCTTTCTTTAGGACAAACTGACAAAACGAGCACAGAAAATTTTATCCAAGTGATGTGACCCCCATACTCCAAACAACCTCAACTATGATAATGATAACAGTATTGGGTGAAAAATTCTTCCTCATGCCTCCTTCAAGAGACTAAAGAATATGTAGGCCTATCTTGTGATGCACGTTGCCTGTTTTAGGGTTAAGGAATGTTTTATCACATTTTGGTTAGTATGAAAATGTAGCCACTTTAAAACATTTGTATTGACCTCATTAACCTTCTTTTCTGACTTCAATCAGGAATATGGAAGACCTCGCCAGTGGTATTGGTAAAAAGCGGAAAGGTGGTAATGCAGGGCTTGACTTTCATGACCCAAATCGAGAAGCGAAGAAGCAGAGCCGGGCAGCACGCTTCCACACTAAACTACGCACTGAACCCCTGGTGTTAAACATTAATGTTTTTGACCTCCCCAATGGCACACAAGAGGGACTGAGTTGGGATGAATGCCCCATAGTTGGCACCTGCCAGGACATCACCAAAAACTACCTGCGCCTGACCTGTGCCCCTGACCCTGCAACCGTCAGACCCATATCTGTGAGTGTTTTTCAAAGTGTTGCTTATCTTTAGAGATCTTTTTACTGGTTGTAGTTGTGTGGTCCGCACTGGATGCTGTGTGTTGTTTGTAGGTTGTACTCAAAGTGGTATGTATTTGGTAAATTAAGCAGTTTATTTGAAGATTTGTATTGAATCTTCTGTTGTGTATTAGGTGTTGCGAAAGTCCCTGATTGCAGTTAAAACTCATTGGAAGTCCAATCAGGATTACTTGTACGCATGTGAACAAATGAAGTCAATACGACAGGATCTCACTGTGAGTAATATTTACTAGTACCGCTTACCTGTCTCACATTTTTATCTTTTAGTGTCTTATTTTGAATTCCTGTGTCATTCAAGGTTCAAGGTGTGCGTACAGACTTCACTGTGGAGGTGTATGAAACACATGCTCGCATCGCTTTGGAAAAGGTATGTGCATGTAAAGTTAGCTTTGATTGAAAGGCTTTTTTCTTTTGTACTAAACCCACATTTCGACTGTTATCAGGGTGACCACGAGGAGTTCAACCAGTGCCAGACCCAGCTGAAGGCGCTGTATAAAGACTGCTCATCGGACAACGTGGGAGAATTCACTTCCTACAGACTTATCTACTATATCTTTACTAAGAATTCTGGAGGTATAAATTGCCTTTTTTTGTAGAATGAACAGTCAAGTTTTTACTCACTTTTTCAGTCCATTTCATACATTCTCAATCGCACATGAAGTCTTTAATGCCTTTGCTGAAATTTTTTTATAGACCTGACAACCGAGCTTGTGTACCTGACCCCTGAGCTCCGTGCTGATCCGTGTGTAGCTCATGCTCTTGAGCTCCGTACTGCCTGGGCACTTGGAAACTTCCACCGGTTCTTCAAACTCTATCAGAATGCTCCACGTATGGCTGCTTACCTTATCGATAAGTTTGTGGAGCGTGAAAGAAATCTAGCGCTGAGGGCTATTCTTAAAACGTGAGTGCAGGTGCCAGGCAGAATGCTTACAAAATTATGCTTTTGATAATTGGAAGTCTAAAGGTTTCTTTTATTTATTTATTTTTCTTTCTCTGTTGCAGGTTCAGGCCCTCTGTGCCGGTGGAGTATGTGCAGTCCAGCTTGGCCTTCTCAGATTTAGACTCATGTTTAGCATTTCTAACAGGGCTTGGGGTTACATTCACTCCCTCTGACCCAAGCAAAATAGACTGTAAAGTTAGCTCAGCCAGTCTTACAACTTTATAGTATGGGAAAAGGGTGGGGGTTGACCAGAGAATTGGCTTTTATAGAGCTTAAAAAGACAAAACTGTGAATAAGGGACCAGATATCTACACAACGGATGGACACACACTCCGTCTAGAGCTGATCATATTTATGAAAGATAACTTTTTTTTTTTTTAAACTCTTGTAGAGTGATGGACTTTCTGACAGATGACACATACAGGGACTAGGTGCCGTATTCAAGACCCAGTATAGCCTATGCACACAGCCCATTTAATGAAGTATCAGACAACCAGTTTACTTGCACACTATCCCTTACACCAATAGAAAAAGGAAAAAGAGGCAAAGATCTGATGGGGTCGGGTCAGCGGGTTATGTCAGGTCCCCACATCACGGAGCTCAAAAAAGCATTTAAGCTAACAGTGTTGTGTTCTCATGTTTCTCTCCCCTCAAGCAAGCAGCCGCAAAGCTCAAGACCTGAAAACATCATGGTTAACCAAGAATATAATGTGAGCCAGTTGCCACCAACAGTGTACCAGCTCATCAAGTCTGTGTGAAGCCAAAGGATCCTTCTGCAAGGTTTTGGTCATCTTTAATGGACTTTAAAGTAAAGTGAGCTTCAGTGCAATCCTTCAAGCAAGAAGAAGATGGTTTGTATTCCCTATCTTTCTCTTTGCCTGAGATGTCTTCAGTGGGTCACTGGTGGAGGTGCTCTGTTAGATCTCCTGGCTCCCTTCATCTCTAGGATCCTAATGCTGATAGCATGTAATATTTGGACTGAGCTATAACAATACAACCAACGTTAAAAAATGCAGATTAGGCCCTGTTCCGCATTGTGATCAGTTCCGCGCCCTTCCCGCACAGTCTTCTCTCCCTCTCCTGCACATCATCAGCACTCAAGAAGCTGGCCTTCATTAGTCAAAGATAACCTCCTAATCATTCCTCGACACCCAGGAAGCACAACTCAGTGACTCTAAATATTTCACTTCCACCCCAGCTGTGATCTGAACGGGGCCAACCATTCTAAAAGTCATCCAAGTCCACTTAGGGCGTTCATTCACCACTAGGTTTGACCACCAGCTTCTGAAGAGAGAAGTCCTCCTACAAAGCACCCCCAGCATAGAAGGTCTCTAAGCCTAACATGCAGTCAGCCTGAGAAGCAAAAGTCATTTAGAAGGAAAAGCAAGCTCTGTTTTCCTTCACAGCAAGTTGGCGGCTCTCTTGTCTCCTCTTCAGATGGTGATCTCCACTAGTCACCTCACTTCTACAAGGGCATCCACTGTCCTGCTGGGGTTTGGAAACACATGGGTTTGTATGGCTCCTTAAGCTTTGGCCACGTCTACTGGTAATGGCTGGTAAGAAGGACTTGATATTTTGAAAGCGTGGTGAATCATCGTTCAGCTTGGGTTGAGGTGTTACCACTGTTGAACAACGTGCTTGGATTGGTATTTGTTTAACCCTTCTGGCAGGTTGTGAATTTGTCATTTCTCATTTTAAAATGGGTCTAATACTGAACCCTGTTTCACTCCTTATCTGCAAGATTGACACCAATAGATCCATACAAAAATCTAAAGGATCTGCTCATTTTACATGGATATTACTGTGATACAGTAGTAGATCTCAGATATTGATATGGTATCATGGTCTTAATCTAGCCAATGATTGAAGCACGAACACATTGTAGTCAAACGTTGTACCAATTCAAGGTATTACAAAGTTAATCTAATGCTCCTTGATTTCTAATGGACTGCTTTAAAATTGGAGTTGCTACTTATACAACAATTTCATTGTAAATGAACGAGGAGCATGTGCACCAGCATTTTTCTTTTTGACTTAATCAGGTTTATTTAATGTTAAGATCTAGCATGGATAAGGCTTGGGTCTGAAATATGTGTGCTTTAGCAAGATGTGCTCAGGGCCACTATGAGCAGAAAGCGTCCCTAACACCTTGTTGGTGAAATTTGTACATATTTGCTCATGTAAATAATGTGAGAAGTGAGTTTTTCTTTTTCCTTAGGGTTACTTTGATTTCATAGATTATTTGTTTGTACAATGGTAAGTGTCGTTTTGAAGTATACATTAATTTTGCTGGCAGTTTTAAAAGTTTAAATATAATATTTTGGGTGGTGAGCATGTGCATACTGATATGCAGTTTAGTGCATATAATTTTCATGTTCAAATTATTCTAAAGTTTCTTGTTCCCCTAGACATTAAATAAATTACGTTAGGAAGTAAAACATCCAATCCACACTCATGAAGGAGTCGTGAATTGATATGCCAAATCTTTCCCTTGTTGATCATTACTTAATATTTCCAAGCAATTTTTGTCAGTTCTTTCCTTTGTTTCTTAAGTCATCTTAGCTTTGTGACTTACTGTTTTATCATCTTCCTTGTTTCCCTGTTCAGCTTTTCTTGCTCTCATACCTGTAAAAATTCACTTGTTAGACAGAAGTTTCCAACAATAAGAGAAAGATTTGGTTTAAGCCCAAGCTGGGGTTTTTTTGTTGTTTTTTTTTTGTTGTTTTTTTTCCCCAAAGTACTAAAGTTGGGAAATGGTTATCAAATATTTCTAGCTCATTTTGTTTACCTTCATCTTGTATTTGGTTGTACATTGTAAATGAATTCTTTGCTGATGCTGCTGGTTGCCACACTGATTTTGCTCTCCTCTCCTCCTCAACCTTCAACCCCTCCCACCCCTTGTTCTCCTCTCTCCTCCTGCACTCCATCATTACCAGATTCTCTGTCTCTTCTTGCAGTCATGCACATTCGGAGCAAAGAAAAAGATGAAAAGGCGGGCAAAACTAATCCAGAGGCACACTGGAAAATGGGCATTGAGACATCCAGACATCAGCCAAATGAGATTCTTCATTGTGCCTGTTGTTGTCTAATGCATTTGTCATTTTGAGGAGAGCCTGGTGATTTCAATTTGCAATGTTTTTCTTGATGCCTTTTATGAAACATGACAAATCCACCATGTCAGTCTGAAGATGACGTATGGGTTTTATTTTAGGAATTGCTCCATATAGTGTTTAGTAGAATTGCTGCTGTATGTTCAGGTGTGTCTTCTCTATTAACGTTGATTTTTTTTCTAAGTGTATTAATAGGCGTCTTGTTTTGACTGCTTGTTTTTTTTGGCAATTGCTGTTTACTGCTGTATTGTTTGGTGTTTTTTTGATGGACTGGGGTTTCTGATGTCTAACTTTTGAGTTTAATATAAGCTGTAAAATTGCATACTGGACATACCTGGACATACAGATGGTTAGACATTTTCTAGAAATCCATACAGTAATGTCTCTCAGGTCTTAAAAGCTCACTGCAGGTTCTAATGGTAATGTTGATTAGCTGCCCATAATGCCTATTACTTAAGGATTGTCCAAAGCAATGTTGATTGTCTCAAATGATGCCACAATTTATTTTATTTCATGGAATGTATTTTTAGCCCTTGCTGTTGTAGTTGGTGTAATATTTTCACAGCAGTATTACTAACGGTCTCATCCCCTCTCTTCAAATGTTGCTTGTCCTCTTGCACTTCTAATTTCTTTATCGTCTTTCCTCTGCATCAGCTCTTTGCTTTTCTTTCAGTTCATATTGTTTTAGATTTGCCTCGAAGTGTTCTTACATTATTTCAACTTTAGCCATTGACTCTTTTTGCTTTGTCTCATCTTTAATATTTTTTCAGCAATCTGTTCTTTCTGCATGTTCCTCTTGTCTCCCTCTTCTTTCCTCTATTGTGTTCTGTAATGCAATGTTGTGATTGGTTTATATGTAGTCAGTGCTTGGCAGTAAGTATTTCGATAGGACTGTACTTGCATCTGTTTTTTTCTTTTACAGCTCAACCTCTCAAAGCCCTAGTGTCTCTGCCTTATCTAGAGCTCCATGTGGTCATATACAGTGGAGTTTATAGAGAAAATACTGCCGATTGTAGATGCTGATCTGTATATAATGTACCTACTTTCTTATCTTGAGAAAAATAAAGAATTAAATCTGATGTTTTTTTTATGCTACTAGAAACTAAGTCTGCAAACTTGACAAGTTGCAAAGGTTTGCATGTGCTTCCTGCTCCGCTTCTCATAGTGATTTGTAATAGCTTGTGTATTTAGAATTTTTATTTATTTTTTTACACAAACTAGGTTTTTCGCCATTTACAATCACACTTTAAATTGCACACTATCGCCCTGAGGTGCAATACAAGAATTTTGTCCAGTTCGAATATTCCATGCATTTTTCATTCAAAAATAACTGCGTGAATATTAATACGGAAAAGAAGATTCCTTGTAGTTCCGAACCAAGTAATCGGTAGGTTGTGTACATTTTGATATGATAGCGATTTCTGCAGTATAGATTACACAACTCTTCAAAATGGGTTAATACTTAAAAGTTTTAATTGTGGGGGAAAAATGTGTATATGTATATATTTAAGATGTATACAGAAGATATTCTGAAGGATCATGTGACGAGTAATAGCTGCTGAAAATTCAGCTTTACCATCACTGGAATAAATTACATATTTTAAAATCGAAAACGGTTCATTTAACATTTGTAACTACTTCTGAAAAGTAATGTATCTGAGCAAATAAAGGCAGATTTGGTGAGCCTAAGAGACTTGTTTACATATGAATGTTAGTTTGTGTGTAGAAATACAATAACTTGAGACAACAGTAAAATTAGGTCTACATTCTGAAACATTTATTCGAATATTTTTGTCATCCCTTCATACCAAATGACATTGGTTATTACATAGGAGCACCTTCAGGATAGGCCACTCAGAGACACTCTTTGAGGGACAGGAAAACATCAGGACAACCACATTCATGGAAAGTAGTTTCGCTTGAATTAAAAAGACACTTAAGTTGATTGACTTCATCCTAGATTTTTGACACTATACACGAGAATGTGGGTAAACATTATTCAAGTAAAGGCGTAGGCTCTAAGCCCCATGATGGTTCTCATTACAGTCCTGTAGTTCACTTTTGTAGGAGGACTAATAACACACTCGGCTGCATGCGTTTCAGTGGAATAAAACCCTTGAGTGTTCAGTACGCGTCAATCTGTCCCTTTGTAATAACACAAAATATATATATATACGAAGCGACTGCAACAAAACCACAATAACACTTTCTAAAGAAGAGCAGGATTTGGGAGCAGACCTAAGCCTTAGGGTTTAGGTAGACGATGGCTTTATGCTTTTGCGTTAATTATGTCGATAAACTCTGGTTTCAAGGAAGCTCCGCCCACCAGGAAGCCGTCCACATCTTTCTGAGAAGCAAGTTCCTTGCAGGTCCCTCCAGTGACGGATCCTGAAATGGTGGACAATAAAAAGGGTGACATTTCGAACAAGGATTTTTATTTATATAAAGAGCAGCACACATCAAATAATTGTATTGTTGATGGTATTTGGATCTGCTGCTGCTTGGAAAATGTCTCTTAAATCTTCTGAAAAGTCAAGCAAATTCTTTCCCAAGAGCCCTAACGCAAGCAGCTTCACCAGTTGTGTATAGCAATAAACTACACTGGTATCATGGTGGAATGTATGTATTATTGAAGGCATTGAAGATACCTAATTTGCATACCCATAATGCCTTTCATGTTTAAGGTCATTGTTTCAGTCACCACCAATGAGGTACCCATTCAAAGTCATAGATGTTGACTGAACACTTGCTAGTCAGAAATAGTCTCTTTTAGTATTTGTCCAGTAGGTTTCCTTTAAAAGGAAACCCATTCATTACGGTTAAAAACAGAAAGACTTGTATTAGAACAGTTTCAAACAGCTTTATAATCCACATTCATGTGTTGAGTTCTAAAACTACCACAAATTATGACGATTTAAACATTTTCAGAATAGTATGGGCAGTAAACCAGGGTGAAAGCATAATGTTTACCAAAAAAATAATATATTACAGCAAAGTTTATTTTTGTTTACTATAGGGCTGTTTGAAATGCTTGATTCCAATAGCAGTCAAATGCTCCTCAATATTCATCATTGCCTATCTGGCTTGCTAGTTTCTTATCTTTCATATCACACTACAGTCTCACTCTCCAGTTTTATACAAACAGTTGCTGCGAGCCTGTCTCGGTTATCGATTGTGTGAAGAAGAAAAAAATCACCTTAGACATTCATACTGTAATACTGTTGCAGTGTTTGTCTTGTTGGCTGATAGTTTTGAACATAATGAAAATAATTGCTTCAGTCACCATGAATGAGACGCTCACTTACAGTGATGAGAGTTTTACTACACAACAACTAGTTAGAAATGGTCTCTTTTAGTATTTGTCCAGTAGGTGTCTTTTAAAAGGAAGCCCCTTCAAAGCGGTTAAAAAAAAAAGTCATCTTAGCTTTGTGACTTACTGTTTTATCATCTTCCTTGTTTCCCTGTTCAGCTTTTCTTGCTCTCATACCTGTAAAAATTCACTTGTTAGACAGAAGTTTCCAACAATAAGAGAAAGATTTGGTTTAAGCCCAAGCTGGGGTTTTTTTGTTGTTTTTTTTTTGTTGTTTTTTTTCCCCAAAGTACTAAAGTTGGGAAATGGTTATCAAATATTTCTAGCT
The DNA here is from genome assembly GCF_001515645.1 of Sinocyclocheilus grahami. Classification (NCBI taxonomy): domain Eukaryota; kingdom Metazoa; phylum Chordata; class Actinopteri; order Cypriniformes; family Cyprinidae; genus Sinocyclocheilus; species Sinocyclocheilus grahami. Next base: position 730,146 of record NW_015505552.1, read on the forward strand.
CATTTTGTTTACCTTCATCTTGTATTTGGTTGTACATTGTAAATGAATTCTTTGCTGATGCTGCTGGTTGCCACACTGATTTTGCTCTCCTCTCCTCCTCAACCTTCAACCCCTCCCACCCCTTGTTCTCCTCTCTCCTCCTGCACTCCATCATTACCAGATTCTCTGTCTCTTCTTGCAGTCATGCACATTCGGAGCAAAGAAAAAGATGAAAAGGCGGGCAAAACTAATCCAGAGGCACACTGGAAAATGGGCATTGAGACATCCAGACATCAGCCAAATGAGATTCTTCATTGTGCCTGTTGTTGTCTAATGCATTTGTCATTTTGAGGAGAGCCTGGTGATTTCAATTTGCAATGTTTTTCTTGATGCCTTTTATGAAACATGACAAATCCACCATGTCAGTCTGAAGATGACGTATGGGTTTTATTTTAGGAATTGCTCCATATAGTGTTTAGTAGAATTGCTGCTGTATGTTCAGGTGTGTCTTCTCTATTAACGTTGATTTTTTTTCTAAGTGTATTAATAGGCGTCTTGTTTTGACTGCTTGTTTTTTTTGGCAATTGCTGTTTACTGCTGTATTGTTTGGTGTTTTTTTGATGGACTGGGGTTTCTGATGTCTAACTTTTGAGTTTAATATAAGCTGTAAAATTGCATACTGGACATACCTGGACATACAGATGGTTAGACATTTTCTAGAAATCCATACAGTAATGTCTCTCAGGTCTTAAAAGCTCACTGCAGGTTCTAATGGTAATGTTGATTAGCTGCCCATAATGCCTATTACTTAAGGATTGTCCAAAGCAATGTTGATTGTCTCAAATGATGCCACAATTTATTTTATTTCATGGAATGTATTTTTAGCCCTTGCTGTTGTAGTTGGTGTAATATTTTCACAGCAGTATTACTAACGGTCTCATCCCCTCTCTTCAAATGTTGCTTGTCCTCTTGCACTTCTAATTTCTTTATCGTCTTTCCTCTGCATCAGCTCTTTGCTTTTCTTTCAGTTCATATTGTTTTAGATTTGCCTCGAAGTGTTCTTACATTATTTCAACTTTAGCCATTGACTCTTTTTGCTTTGTCTCATCTTTAATATTTTTTCAGCAATCTGTTCTTTCTGCATGTTCCTCTTGTCTCCCTCTTCTTTCCTCTATTGTGTTCTGTAATGCAATGTTGTGATTGGTTTATATGTAGTCAGTGCTTGGCAGTAAGTATTTCGATAGGACTGTACTTGCATCTGTTTTTTTCTTTTACAGCTCAACCTCTCAAAGCCCTAGTGTCTCTGCCTTATCTAGAGCTCCATGTGGTCATATACAGTGGAGTTTATAGAGAAAATACTGCCGATTGTAGATGCTGATCTGTATATAATGTACCTACTTTCTTATCTTGAGAAAAATAAAGAATTAAATCTGATGTTTTTTTTATGCTACTAGAAACTAAGTCTGCAAACTTGACAAGTTGCAAAGGTTTGCATGTGCTTCCTGCTCCGCTTCTCATAGTGATTTGTAATAGCTTGTGTATTTAGAATTTTTATTTATTTTTTTACACAAACTAGGTTTTTCGCCATTTACAATCGCACTTTAAATTGCACACTATCGCCCTGAGGTGCAATACAAGACTTTTGTCCAGTTCGAATATTCCATGCATTTTTCATTCAAAAATAACTGCGTGAATATTAATACGGAAAAGAAGATTCCTTGTAGTTCTGAACCAAGTAATCGGTAGGTTGTGTACATTTTGATATGATAGCGATTTCTGCAGTATAGATTACACAACTCTTCAAAATGGGTTAATACTTAAAAGTTTTAATTGTGGGGAAAAAATGTGTATATGTATATATTTAAGATGTATACAGAAGATATTCTGAAGGATCATGTGACGAGTAAAAGCTGCTGAAAATTCAGCTTTACCATCACTGGAATAAATTACATATTTTAAAATCGAAAACGGTTCATTTAACATTTGTAACTACTTCTGAAAAGTGTTAAAAACAGAAAGACTTGTATTAGAACAGTTTCAAACAGCTTTATAATCCACATTCATGTGTTGAGTTCTAAAACTACCACAAATTATGACGATTTAAACATTTTCAGAATAGTATGGGCAGTAAACCAGGGTGAAAGCATAATGTTTACCAAAAAAATAATATATTACAGCAAAGTTTATTTTTGTTTACTATAGGGCTGTTTGAAATGCTTGATTCCAATAGCAGTCAAATGCTCCTCAATATTCATCATTGCCTATCTGGCTTGCTAGTTTCTTATCTTTCATATCACACTACAGTCTCACTCTCCAGTTTTATACAAACAGTTGCTGCGAGCCTGTCTCGGTTATCGATTGTGTGAAGAAGAAAAAAATCACCTTAGACATTCATACTGTAATACTGTTGCAGTGTTTGTCTTGTTGGCTGATAGTTTTGAACATAATGAAAATAATTGCTTCAGTCACCATGAATGAGACGCTCACTTACAGTGATGAGAGTTTTACTACACAACAACTAGTTAGAAATGGTCTCTTTTAGTATTTGTCCAGTAGGTGTCTTTTAAAAGGAAGCCCCTTCAAAGCGGTTAAAAAAAAAAATATATATATATATATAATATATATATATATATATATATATATTGGAATATTTCAGAAGCATTATCTTTTTAAAATAATATTAAAGCTCTCCTAGTGGTTACTTTATTCTATTGCTTATGTGCCAGCATAGACAGCGTATGCCTGATTTCTAGTAGGTGAAATCACTGGGGCACGTTTGAATTTACATAATACACTTCACATTAAACTTCTATTCACCTTAGGTGCATTTCAGTCACCATGAGTGTGATACTCGCTTAAAATGATGGGTTGGATTCACTTCAGAATGATTAAGCAGAAATGTGCTCTTCCAATATTTATCCATTAAGTTACTTTTAAAAGAAAGCTCCATTATTTGTCAAAAACTAAATAAAAAGGTTAAGCAGCTATCGAACATACATTAATGCATGTTTGTACTAAACTACAACAATTATTGTCTTTAAAAACACGGTGATGGGTGTTTTGAAAGCACTGCTCTGTGAAGCATTAACAAATCATTCGTTTCAAAGTGTGTTTCAAACTGCTAAAGTCATATGATAAACAAGACTTTGTCACATCATAACGGTTTCAAAAGGTTTCAAAATGGCCATGGTTCACCAATAGGTTTCTGTGAACCCATGAACCAGTGTTTATAGTTTTTAACTAATCCCAAATGAGTTTTATTCATTTGCAGACATTTGAATGATATGTGTAATGTATAATAAAAAGAAATAGTAGTTAGTTAATGGTTTCTTATTGGCCTGTTTAGCCAAACCCTTCATAAAACAAACCGAACAAGAAGTCAGTAGTCAAATCTTCAAAAAGAAGACAGTATAAGTCATTATAATCAGTAATTATGTCCCCACTGGATGCAACAAATGCCTCGTTCGTAATGGGTTTTATTGGTTTTGTTTCGTCCTGCTGGGAGACAGCATCACAGTATGGTAACATTTTAGTCATACGCTTGAGGCATTTGGCATATCACAACGCACTGGATAGCTGGCCAATCAGAGCACACCTCGCTTTTTCAGCCCAATGAACTTTGTAAAAATCGACGTGTTTCAGAAAGGCGGGGCATAGAGGAGAAACAATAATGTACATTATATGGAAAATAATGTGTTTTTTTTACCTTAAACCGCATAAACACATTGCATTACACCAAATAATGTTATTTTTAGCAACATCATATGACCACTTTAAACCCGGATGATTGTAACCACTCTAAGTTCGTCTGCCTTGGGAAAGCTAGCGTGTCTCTGACATAGTGATGATAACACTCGTTGCCTTCTCTAGTGCAGCTCAACCAGGTCTCGTCCCATTCATAGATATTTGTGATATCACAAATCTCAGAAAATATGCGTTGTAGTCCAAACGAGTCGTTCGTTGTAGTTTTTGAAAAGTGATTTCTGTTAAATAAAATATCTCCTTTTGAAGTGGACTTTGAGCTTTGTAACTTCATAAATCTTTTTTATGCTCAAACAGCAACATTACAGACTAACTAAAGTTGAAAAAGTGAAAAAGCATAACAGGACCCCTTTAATGAACAGCAGGTGGGGAGTGACAACATAAAAGGAGGTGTGTCTGAATTTGCATACAGAAAAGTTGGTTCAAGTTACAACAATGTTAACTTTGCTGTATTCACCATGACTGATGTACCTACTCAGAGTGATGAGAGTTTTACTGGAGGTAGTATTACTAGAGATGTGTTTTTTCTTTAATTTTTATTATTATTATTATTAATATATATATATATGTATAAAATAAAAAATATACATCTCTAGTAATACTACCTCCAGTAAAACTCTCTTTTCTGTATGTAACTTGAACCAACTTTTACATCACCCTGAGTATATATATATATATATATATAGTATATATAAAGTATTTGTACAGAAGAATGGGTGATACCACTTATTTTGTTTTTGATACGATACCGATACTTTTTAAGGGGATACCAAAATGATACTTCTGAACTAAACTTTTAAATTATTAAATTTATTAAATTACTAAGAGTAAAATGGGTAATGATAACCACTTAACTTTGTTAAAAACGCATTTTAACATTCAATACGCCTTAATTGTAACTTATTAGGTTATCTTTTTGTTTACACATGATTCGACTCTACAAATACTACAGTTGAACTATAGTAAAACCATGGTTCATTTTCATAAGGGCCTGCCAGTGACAGGCTATTGCACGCATAAAATGCAACCTTTTTTGACAGTGTATGATTTATTAACATTACAGAATAGAACATGATCCAATATCATCTTTCAACGTTCAATTTCAATAAATGTAATTGCACAAACTATGTAGGCTAATTTCAATTTGTTTATTGTGAAACCTCAAACATATGTGTTTTTTCTTCTGTCCTCTGATAAGCATTGTTCAGGGCTGCCATTCCCAAAAGCTTTAATGCTTTCTTATGATACTTTTGGGAAACGCACCCCTGTTTGAATGCACTGTCAGAAGTGAGCGAATGCTCTCTGTGATCGATTGGTTCTGTCTTGCAACATCTGCGTGTTCAGATGAGCAGGAAAATAGTTCCATCCTACACAATTATTCGCTAACATAGGTTACTCGTCCAATTCAATGCATAATTTTTTTTGTTAAATAAACAAAATCCCTGGTAAATAAAACACACCTTCGTATCGATATTTATCGATAGTATCGATACTTTCGATAATTGCATCAGTATCGATATATCGATACTTCGGATTGATACGCCCATCCCTATTGTACAGTAGGTTTACTTTAAAAAAAGCTCATCTAGAAGTATAGAAACAAAAATGTACAGCACATTGTCACGTGTGCTTTTAAAACACAAATTTTTTTTTTAAATCAGCGGTTTGGAGTGGAAATCAAAGAGACTGACCTCCATAAATGATCCTGACGGAGTTGGCAACAGCCTCTGAGACATTGGCCTTCATCCACTGCCTGAGCTTGTCATGCACCTCCTGAGCCTGAGAGAACAGCAGAGAGAGACTGAGTCACTGAGGTAAATGAAACATGTTTGTTCAGAGTCAAACGGCTTGTCTCTACCTGCTGGGGTGATGCGGTTTTGCCCGTGCCAATGGCCCACACAGGCTCATAAGCGAGGACCACTTTGCTCCAGTCCTTCACATTATCTAAAAGAGATGATATAGTCTTATATAAAATACAAGGAATGTTTTATTATAATATTATACACATATGCGTCACTAAATTGAAAGATACCTGCGATGAACTTGGTCTGTGCAAAAACAACTTTCTCTGTGATTCCGGCCTCCCTCTCATCCAGCTTCTCACCAAAGCAGGCGATCACACCCAAACCGTTCTCAAGAGCATGAGCGACCTTCTGCCCAATCAGCTAGCAGGAAAGATAAATCAAAAGAGAGAATGAGATCAGAGAATGCATATGATATTTTATTTGATAAGAAAATGCTGACTGATTATCGCTGATTATGTGAGACTGTTATACTGTTTTGTACCAAAACAAACATTTTATTTTTGAGCGTGGCATATTTGCATAATCCTAATCGTCTTGATATTTTAATCACTTGAATTAAATTCTTGTAATTTTACTGTTCAAAATAATGTTACTACAATAAATCTACCAAAAACTAGAACAAATAAACCTCAAACAAGTACTACTTTTATCAAATTTTTGTCCAGAGACAATATGGGAGTATGGGCAAATGTGCATACCCATAATGCATTCTTCCAGTTGGGTCAAATGCTGCTGTACTTATGCAAGACTGAGTCACCATCAATGAGGTACCCATTCAAAATAATGGGAGAGGTTCACTGCACAATTGCTAGTTGGAAATTTACTCTTTTAGTATTTGTCTAGTAGGCTTTCTTTAAAAGAAAGCTCCTTGTGACTGTTAAAAACAAAGATCTGCCTTAAATTCATATACTCACAGCTCATCATATATTACTTTATCATGTTCATGTAAACATGCTTCTTTAGAAAAAGTATGCTTAATTGATAGAGGAGTGTAAATGTATATTTGGTGCAGGATGTGTGTATCTTGTGCTTTGATGCTGTTGTTGGTGTAAATGCGTGTGTATGTGTACTAAAGCTTCTGGTACAGTCTGTGAAAACAAATCTCCTCTTTTTAAGACAATGAAGAATGAATCTAATCTGAATCGGATATTACTGGGGATGTGTTCAAATTTGCATAATACATTTTACATTAAACTTCTATTCACATTAGGTTTACTTCAGTTACCATGAGTGAGATACTCGCTCAAAAGGATGGATTCACTGTTAGAGGACTACTGTAAATGTTGAAAATACTCTTTTAGTATTTGTCCAGTAGGTTTTCTTTAAAAGGAAGCCCATTTATATAACCAAAAGAAAGATAATCTGAAATGTGTTTCAAGTGTTAACTTGATGTTTTAGTATTACAGAACTGCATGGCATGACTTGTCTTTAAGGCCAACATAAGCACTCTTGTCCAGACCCAGTATGCCTGATTAGTAGTGGGTGACATCACTGGGGGTGTTTACTTTTGCATAATAATGATACATTTTATGTTAAATTTTCATTCACCACAGGTCTGTTTCAGTCACCATGAGTAGATACTCACTTAAAGTGATGGGTAGGATTCACTACACAAGGATTAAGTGGAAATTTGCTCTTTCAGGATCTGTCCAGCAGTTTTCCTTTAAAAGGAAGCCCTTTAATATATGTTTTAAAGAAAAATTCCTATTTTGTGACTTTTTTTGTAAACAGAAAAAAAGTGTGAGATTCTTTAAACTACATTTTACATTAAACTTCTATTCACCTTAGGTTTACTTCAGTTACCATGAGTGAGATACTCGCTCAAAAGGATGGATTCACTGTTAGAGGACTACTGTAAATGTACTCTTTTAGTATGTGTCCAGTAGGTTTTCTTTAAAAGGAAGCCCATTTATATAACCAAAAGAAAGATAATCTGAAATGTGGTTCAAGTGTTAACTTGATGTTTTAGTATTACAGAACTGCATGGCATGACTTGTCTTTAAGGCCAACATAAGCACTCTTGTCCAGACCCAGTATGCCTGATTAGTAGTGGGTGACATCACTGGGGGTGTTTACTTTTGCATAATAATGATACATTTTATGTTAAATTTTCATTCACCACAGGTCTGTTTCAGTCACCATGAGTAGATACTCACTTAAAGTGATGGGTAGGATTCACTACACAAGGATTAAGTGGAAATTTGCTCTTTCAGGATCTGTCCAGCAGTTTTCCTTTAAAAGGAAGCCCTTTAATATATGTTTTAAAGAAAAATTCCTATTTTGTGACTTTTTTTGTAAACAGAAAAAAAGTGTGAGATTCTTTAAACAGGACCAAATGGGCTTTTAGTAATGCCACCGGTGATGTGTCTGAAAACTTTGGTTTTAGCCAAAAAGTAACAGTAGGCAAAATAGGCATAACTAAACACTCAGTAGTATGCACTTGATAATTCATATGCACAGAACAGTACAACTGCTATAAATCAATCTACACACTTGGGGGCAGTAAAATACATGGTTTCAGTGTAGCTTATCCAAAGTCAACATATTATACTGACATCAAATACATTTAAAATAATTACTGCATCTCAAAAGCATCATTAAATTAACTTCATTTTCTCTTAAATAATGTTTAAATAAAAAAAATAAAGATATTTCTCATGAACTACATAAAAAACATGGAGGACTATATTCACTCCACAACGGCTGATGATTTTTTTTCTATAAGATTCCATATGCATAAAAGCATATCAAGGTTACCTCATCACTCTCTCCAAACACATGGCGTCTCTCAGAGTGTCCCAGAATAACCCATTTTACTCCACAGTCCTTAATCATCGCAGGGCTAGAAGAATAAGACAAATGATTTGTAGTGACAATTATGAGTAAGGATAGAAAAAAATGGACCAAAAACATGAATAAATTGAAATAAATATATTTCTATTACATATTTTTTTATATCTGACCATTTCTCTGGACTGTTAATTGGTTGACATGTACCTGATCTCTCCGGTAAAGGCTCCCTTTGCAACCTTGTAGCAGGTCTGTGCCGCGACATCAATGTTAGGATTCAGCTTGGACCTGGCGTAGTCGAGGTAGATGGATGGAGCACCACACACAACCTCTGTGAGACAAAATAAACACGTTAAATCACCACTGGAAAAATCACTGTGATTCGTAATAACGGCTTCATTAACGTGACAGTCCACCAAAGCAAAGCCCAGATTGCATGTCCCTAACAAACAGAAGATATTTAACCATTCAGATTGCTGACGGGACATCTCGATTAAGAACATTGCAAGATAGAAATAAGATAGAATATTAGATTTTTTTTTTACATAAATTCACAAAAGTATGTGTTCTAAAAGTAGCAATCTATTGAAAGCTAAGCTGAGACAAGATGGTGAATATTTTTTTTCTTACCCCTGCCTACAGTCTACTGTATCATATTTGATACATGAATTTCTAAAGCCTCTAAATTATAAACATGATCAAAATCGGGCTGAAAAACCTTTACATGCCTTCTGTTTTTGATTAATACTTCAAACCCTTTTCGCAAGTAAAAGGCCTTTTGCACGTCTTTATGTTTGTTTGTTTTTAAGTACAATAACAGACTAACTTTAATATTGTTATAGATACTTCAAGATGAACATTTAATGGATTGAAACAAAAATTGTTAAAATGTATCAAATCTGACACACTAGGGTTTTGAAAAACATTAATTAGTGAATTTTTCAATTATTGTATTTCACGGAATGATATGTTTTGCCTCCAAAATAATAAATTCTGAGTTTTAATCATAAAACTAAGCATTTAAATATCATCTTACTAAGACATAATATTGGGAGATATAAAGTTTCAGATACACTTTATGCAAGTAGTCTGTAAAAAAAATCAGATATATATTACAAGCTGTCAGAACTCATCTTACTCCTCTGCACCAAATAGTATATCATTGCTCAGTTTGGGCCTCTTAATAAAATTTATTAAGTTTTTTACCTCCTCAAGTGTTGAATAATAGGATACAAAACAAGTTTCAATAAGTGGTTTCACATAAAACACGCCTGACTATTGTTTCATATGCCAGTTTTTTATTTTAGGGTTAATAATAGGTCTGTATTACCGTATTGCCATTGGATGTGGCATTTATACTATACAATTATGTTGGGTCAGACTAAATTAAACTCACTGTAAAGGGCACACATATCTGGCACTTTATCTCCCTTGATAAAAGGTCAAAGGAAAGGGTACTCGTATGACAGCATACTACAGAGGGCATGAAGTCAAGCAAAAAGGCAAAAGCTGACCCATGACCTTTGCGTGTTAGCGCTTCTCTCGGGTTTCAGCACGTGAATGAAGCAGACAGATTCGAAGTCCACTGCTGTCGCTGTGCTGCTGACAGATCAGCCCTGTGTGGATTCTCAAATACAGCCGTACCTCGGACAGAGATGCAGATTTACGTCAGAGTGAATATAGCGGAAACGCGGAACGCAAGCCCTCAAAAATGCGTTTTTGTAGCAACTATCGTTCTTTTTAAATATTACTTTTTAAAGAAACAGCATAAGCTAATATAGCACCGTTTTGTTGATAAACCGAACATATTGATCATCCTGTCATTTGATTTGACAGACCTTGAACATGCACACTGTGGCTACGTGCTGGAAATCACACACCCATTTCAAGCTTTAACCCTTGAAACACGACACACGATGAGCATCACTCACTCATTCATCCAAAAACACCTGACGGGCAATCGACGAATAGTGCTTTATATAGCCTCCGCATTTATAAAAGAAACTGGTTTAAATGTTAGGACCTGTTTTTATACAGTCTATAGTTAGGACACAATTTATGCAGGACACTTCTGTCTGGTTACTGATTAATCTAGAGCTATCTATAGAAAACTGAGATGATAAATACAACGAGACAGAGCTCTAGATGATATGATGAGATCTGTCAAGAGTCCCGCGTGAATGTCATCTCACGGTTAATGCAGTATGTTGCACAAAGCCTCAAAGGCCTGTGTTTGTGTCCTAGTGAAGAGGAAACTGACTGAAATACGCACCGGTGTCTGGGTTGAGTTTGGCGTTATTCAATGTATTGGCGAGCTCTTCAATGCTCTTTTTGTCGCCGTTCATTTTCCAGTTGCCACCGACGAAAAACTTCCTGCCAGTCATGACTGCAAAGTGTTGCTTCCCCCAGAAAATACTCGGTGTAAGAAAAACACGCACAACCTCCGGTCGAAGAAACGGCGAAGAAAGGATGTGCGCTTGAGTTTATATAAGGCTGGCTAATAAGCTCCGCCCCCCGCGCTTGCCATTGGCTCAAGACAGCACGCCTGCGAAAATTAACGTCATTTCATCATAGTGGAGAAATCCATACCCACTGTTCATTACTGTTCATTTTTTAAAAGGCTCATATGATGCGATTTCAATTTTTCCTTTCTCTTTGGAGTGTTACAAGCTCTTAGTGCATAAAGAAGATCTGTAAAGTTGCAAAGACTAAAGTCTCAAATCCAAAGAGATATTCTTTATAAAAGTTAAGAGTCAACCACGCCTACCTAAAACGGCTCGTTCTAACACGCCCCCACATATCTACCTCACTATGTGGGAAGATTTGCATAACGCCACCCAAATGTTCACGCAAAGAACAGTATTCTCGCTGTAGTATTGGGACTGTTTCCTGATCCTGGGAGAGTAGACTACAATACCGGCTGTTCTGACTCACAGACTGTAAGTAAGTTTTTCATATTTAAAGAGTTTTTATATTTAATATTTTTTATATTTAAAGACAGTTTTTTGGGCAGTGTAGAGTAGGGCTTGTTGTTTGTCATTTCTCCGATCACAAATGTAGGCATGATACATTTGGTTTATGTTTACGCGGCACGATGCAAAGCAAGCGTAAAAAGACAGTATAAGTCATTGTAATCCATAATTATGTCCCCACTGGATGCAACGAATGCCTCGTTTATAATGGGTTTTCATGTTTTTGAATCATCGCTCCGGCCTGACAGGGCATCATCACAGTATGTGAGGGGCGTAACATTTCTGTCACACGCTTGAGGTATTCGGCCAATCACAACGCACTGGATAGCTGGCCAATCACAGCACACCTCTCTTTTCAGACAGATGAGCTTTGTAAAAACCGAGGCGTTTCAGAAAGGCGGGGCATAGAGGAGAAACAATAATGTACAGTATGTGGAAAATAATGTGGTTTTTTTAACCTTAAACTGCATAAACACATTTCATTACACCAAATACACAAAATAATGTTCTTTTTAGCAGCATCATATGACCCCTTTAAAGAACACATAATGTGAACTGTTTTGAAAATGTTTTTTTTTTTTTTCATTTATGGCATTTTGCTACTTCTAATATCTAAACCGTGTAATGTAAATAAAATGTAACATAAATGTACAAAAACAATATTACATTTGAAAAGAAATGTTTTTGTAAAAATGTTAGTGTCTAACTTTTTATGGTTATTTCTATCTTTTAATTTTTTTAATTAATTAATTAATTTATTATGTTTATCATGCTGTAACTCCTGGTTGTATTAGTAAAATTTTGAAATTGGTAATATATATATATATATATATTCATCTGTTTTCTGTAATATCCTGTGGTGCGTGCAGAAATGAAAGAGAATCACATTCACATTGACTGGCGCATATTAACGGTGTGTGGGCAACTCTGAATATATTAAAATATTTTTTGTTTCATAATTGCAATTCTATTATTTCTATTCATCTATTACTTTAGAAACACCCAAGTGAAATAGCAAAAACAAATCTGCCATATTTAACCGGGGCCGATGGGGGGCGACATGTCTTCAGTGGCAAAGATGGTCTTGGAGGTGGGACTAAATTTGCATACCCACAATCCTTTTCGCAAATGTCAAATATATACAGATGTTTTCCATCATTTTTTTAAGGTATTTAAAAAAGATTGTTGCATGAAATGCACGAATAGTTATAAATGGAACAATTATTTCAATTTAAATTGGTCTTCTGATTTCTTTATAACTTGTTTTGACTCCAATTATATAGTCACCGTGATCGATATGCCTGTCGAAAGTAGAGAGTACGATTCATAGAGCTCATTAATTTCAGAAATTTGCTCTTTTAGAATTTGTCCAGAAGGTTTCCTTTAAAAGGAAGCCAACTACTAATGTCTGAAATTCAGCAGTGAAGCGTTTTAACGTTATGTGAGATCGATGATGTTGTGTGCTAGAAATTAATAAGAGCTGTATTAAAGTAGAATAATTCAATCCTGTTAGGCTTTTAGAGGCTTAGATTTTAAGTGTAGTTTAATACTCAAGTAATGTATATTTACAAGTAATAAATACCGAGACATATGGAGGTAAAACACAGCAACCGTGAATGCGGGTTAATCGATATATAATCATTTAGAGAGCTTGAAGGCATTCCTTATTTTCAGCTGCTTTAGAGGTTGAAATAAAAATAAAACAATTTTGAGAAATGCAAAACTTTGAGCTGGAAACGAAACAAACAATTCCTAGCATACAGAGCATAAGCAACCGGATCAGTGCCACCTAACTGTACGATTCCCGTTTGCTTTAACAAACACTAGAGGGGAGTAATGTGACGCTGCTTCATATTTATATCACGACACTCTTCAGTTTATTATATGCATATCATTCGTAACATTTGCTGTGTGTGTGCTTTTATCCAAACCTAAACTCACTGATTAATACTGAATGAACTATTTCATCCCCATTCCGCGGGTCATTTAGGTTCTTTGAACTGAAATGGCACAAATATTGAGCAAGGCGTTTGCGCAAGCTGAAAGTTAAAGGTTCATTGTGAATGGTGTGAGAGGTGGCGAGAGGAGGAGTAACTGCACGCAGTTAAAGAGCGCGTGGAGATCTCACGAGCTCCACACACTCACGGAAACCCAACCGCAGCTACTTCCGCCCACACTAAAGATGGCGGCTCCCTTCATGGAGAAATTAGCCGAATATTTAGGTTCACCCGAACCGGCGGTTCGATTGATTCTGTCAGTCTTATTAGGTAAGTGAACGAGGTAATTTAGACTCTGCTGCGGGTTTGTAATAAGTGTCGTTAGGAGTCATTAAAAACGGGGACAGTTATGTAGTTGTACTAGAAGTGTGCTCAAGTCACACAGCTGTCCACCATGCTCCCAGCAGCACTAAAAACACGCTACCAACAACAGCTCTCTCCATTCACACCGACTCCAGGCAGAATTGGGTGACCTACCTGCCAGGCGAGATTTCATGGTTAACTGCACACAACTGCCATGAATGTTCGGACTAAAAGTAGTTCCAGTCTCGTTAGAGCTTCGTCTGACAGCTGTCTTTTTATTTTGCTACTGAATTGTAGTTGTTTGACCAACAGTTAGTTGTAACCTTTCAATGCAAATGAAGTTGGGTTTCGAGCTATCAGGTTATACAGGTTGATAAGAATAGGGGTGTGAGAACAGATAGCAGGGTGATCTGTACTTTGGTCAGGTGCATTGCAGTGGAATGCTTAACCACTTCAACCAGATGAATGACATATGGGGCAGCTCAACCTGGGCATAGACGCTTGTTTGACCATTTGCATGATTTCAGTGCAAAGACTGTTTCTTTACTGTGTGTTTAATGTGTCTGTAATGTGTAAAGTGTCAATGAAGTTTTAACAGTATGGATCTAGCATCAGAATGATGCCTACTAAACTTATGCTGATTTTCCAGGGCTTTTTTTGCTTGATGCCTTCGAGTCCATTTTTATTGTAAATCTGTACTGAATGAAATCCAGAATTGTTTTAATATTTATTCATTCATGTATGGCAAAACTGAAATGCAGAACTGTGTCAGAGAGTGAAGACTTCCTACAGTTAAAAGGCATCAGAGAACACTGAAAAATGAGAATAGCATGATACACATATAAGAAAAAAAGAATTAACACCCAAAGTTTCAAATATTTTAACCTTTACCAGGGATGCACAATATATTTTTCCATTTAGATTACCAACTAATGCAAACTTTAAGCAGAGTTGTTACTGTTGAATAAAACTGCAACTATTAAAAACCTTTTAAATGTATTCTTTACATAAATAACGGGAATATTCCTTTTATCATACTGTACATTATAATATTGTGATGCCTAACTTTACCTGTTGTATTAAAGCGTATTACTTGTATTTGTAGCATTCTTGTATTGTTTGTCATTTTCAGACAAAATATTATAGAATCTTAATATTGGTCACTTAATGGTCACAATAACATGAGAATAATCATCAACTTGCCGTCATTCATAATTTTAATACTGGCACATCCTTAATTCTTTACTTTTCAGTTGTGCTTTCAGAAATCCTATCTTTATATTCTTGCTTGACTTTTAACTGGCCACACCCTCAAAACAGATGTTACACATTCCAGTCCGTCAAAGCTTTCTCTGCTGTGTCACACCCTCAGAAGACAATTGTTATGTGCCGTAATGCGTGTTGATTTGACTGTTAGGGTGCAGGGAGCATTTGTCTACAGTTGCATCGCATCATGTCATGTGCCTAATCTGTTTCTCTCTGTTTTCCTTGTAGGTTATCCCTTTGCACTGGTGTACCGGTGGTTTTTCTTTCATCAATCTGCAACAGTTGTTCATCTCTTCCACACATTCTCCGGGCTGGCACTGGCCACGTTTAATTTTGGTGAGAGAGAGAAGGAAGCAGGGAAAGAGTGAAGAACTGAAAGAACTGATAACTAGTGTCCTCACAACTGTAACATGTTTAAGTTAGACCTACTAGCCTTTTTTTAGTAACACACTACTGGTCATGATTACACTGATGTCAGTCTTATGATCTATGGCCGGGCTCGTCGACTAGCACTCAGCGGCCCGCAGTTAGCGGCTGTTGGTCCATATTTAGACTGGAGCGTTTTTACTGCAGTTCAGCTCCCCTAGTTTCCGTAATCCTGAACTTGCTCTGTTCACACACATTCGATTCTTATCTAATAAGACACACAAGCCTTGAGCATTCTCAAAACTGAACAACATCAAAGCTGGTTCTTTTTTTCCCGCCAGTCATCTTCTCAAATACAATCTGTAAATTTGTGCAAAAGTTCAAAACATTCTTCTTGCTGAATAGGAGTTTTAAACAGGAAGATTACGATTATGTAATATTATAGTTCTGTTTCAGATCCCTCAGACATCATGCGGTTGATTTAGTCAAAGATACGATCTTAAGCAGATATTTTTAAATGTTCTTTCTCAGTTTCCTAATTTGAAAACGGTTGCTCTAAAATTCATAAAATACTATATTACTACCGTTTAAAAGTTTTGGGGTTTTAAGGTTTTTTGTTATGTTTTTGAAAGAAGTCTTATATTCATCAAGGCAGCATTTATTTGATCAAACAAGCACAGTAATATTGTGAAATATTATTACAATTCAGTTTAAAATCATTTCAATATGCTGAATTGTTGAAAACCGATAGCTGCTTGTTTTTTTGTTGTTGTTTTTTTTTGTGGCAACTGGTAAATTTTTTTCAGGATTCTTTAATGAATGTAATGTTCAAAAGGACAGCATTTTATTTGAAACCGAAATATTTTTGTAGCAATGTAAAAGTCTTGTTAGATGTCAGATGATGAAGTGGCTTTGGCCCCTGTCAGATTTCCTCTTGAATAATTTGTCACTTGTTTGAATACTGAAGGTAGAGTTCTACTCTGTAAAGTTATTGACTCTTTAGTGTCCTTGAGAATAATGGAGGGAAAATGAAGGGTTTCCTGACTAACTGCTCTGCAGTCTGTGGTAATGATTTCCTGGTGACTGTGGCTTTGACATAAGAGGTTTTGTTGCCATGGCGATAACCCCTGGTGGTCAGAATGTAGTTAATGAGAATATGAGTGGCAGGTTGAAAAGCAAGCTAATGAAAACCAATGAGTGTTGTGTTGGGAAATGTGAAAATTTACTTGTGCTTGTATTCTGTGTATTTGATTTCTTTGTGCTGCATTCGGATCTAACAGCAGGTCTGTCTTTCTTTGTCTTTATCTGAGATAGTTCACTTTGTGTTTTCTCTCTCACTTGTTTAAAATAATTCTCTCTTTACGTCATTTCTTTGAGTGGATAGTTCAGACAAAAATGACAGTGTTCTCTTTCTCAGCGTCATTCACTTACAGTCATGTTGTTACAAACTCATAAAATCTTTCTTCAGAAGAACGCAAAAGAAGATTTTTTGAAGAATGTCCAAGCGACGTTTTACTTTTCTTCCATATAATGAATGTGAATGGAAAACTGGGTCTCACAGGCTTCAAAATGTCAAATAAATAAGTATCATGAATGAAGTCCATACAGCTTGTGCACTATATTTCAGTCGGAGTTAAGGACTGCATGGCGATTTCATGATCTCATGTTTGTGCGATGAAAATGCCAAAAAATTTGTAGTTTTTCACTGATAATCTTCCCCTCAACTTTTCATTGCTCTACAATGTTTAAAAAAGTCATAGAGTCTTTGAAAATATTACATCAAACACCATTGATTCTCGCGTGTCTCATGAGCAAATCTCATTAATGTCAAAGTTGCCGTATTTGATTTGTCAGTGAATAAATGTAAAATTTTAGTCTGTATCTTGCGGAAAACTGTCGTATGGTTTAAGCAAATGTAGAATAGCGCACTTTCATAGACATAGAAAATATCACTTTTACTATACTTTTAATAGTGTTTTTAGTATTTTGGAGTTTGACATATGTACTCTCTCAATTTCTAATATGGAGAACTGAGAGACCTTCAAAAAGGTCCTCGCTCGTTTAATAAATAAATCTCCTTTTGTGTTCCACAGAAGAAGAAAAAAATCATACTGGTTTGAAATGACGAGGTTGAGTAAATGTTAACAGAACTGTCATTTTGGATGAAGTATTCTGTTCCGTTTTGATTCTTGATAAAGTGTTATATTGTTATCTTATGGTCAGGTAGCACAATAACACCATCTCTATGTCCTTCTCTCAGGGTCTCGGGTCTGTCACTCCTTCTTATGCATAGTCATTCAGTTCTTGTTGCTGAGGCTGATGGGAAGGACAGTCACGTGCGTTTTGAGTAGCTTTATCTTTCAGATGGTGAGACCACACACACATACACACACATCTCTATATCTGTTCCTGCACTCTTGACGTGATCTCATGCATGAAATGTTGCAAGCTTATCAGCAGTGTTGGGCAGTAACGCGTTACTGTAATTTGATTACTTTTTTAGTAACGGAGTAATTTAACGCGTTATAATTTTAAAAATAGTAATTAGAGTATAGTTACAAGCCGAGGTGTCGATACGTTACTGCCGCGTTACATTGCTGACAGAATGCAGTGTTTTATAATCTAGAGATTGTAAAAAGGATGTAGCACACGCACTGTCCAGTCAAGTGCCAGTGGATTAGAGACCTGCTCCCGCGAGACCCGACTCAACAGAGTGCGGCGCAGGACAAGACTTGATATGCGAGTGCAGAGACTCGTGTGAAAATTTGCGTGCTCACGAATCCTCTCATTATAGCACACGAATTGTAGACATTATGAAATATTCATTATGCATATATTTATTGTGTTAACAGAGATTTGTGATATTGCGATGAACTGAGATGTCTTTTAGAGATTATAAATGCAGCGCTATTTGCTGGCATTCTGCCCTGCCAAACCATGCACGCAGCAGCCGCTTGCTTTAGTTAAAAAATAACAGTGTTCTGTGAATGTTGATGCTTTAATAACAAATATGTATCAGGAGCGTGTATGCTGGCATTTCATAAATTTCATGGAGAAAAAAGTAACGTAACTAGTAATGTAACTAATTACTTTTGAAATAAAGTAATCAGAACAGTAATGTGATTACTTTTAAAAGGAGTAATCAGTAATTTGATTACATTTTCAGCTTAACTTGCCCAACACTGCTTATCAGTACCCTATCATTTATAGAAACATATTTAACATTGAAGTATCAGACTAATTCTTCATGACTTTTCTTACTCTTATGAAGACTTATCTTACAGCCATCCTCCATGAAAAATGTTATAGGCTATTTTATGTCTGGGTCACACAGAGCCTCGTATGAAACATGATTAAATTCCCACGCTGATATTTTCTGACTGGTGTATTCTTTGTATAGTTTACTTTTTTGGTTTTTGTAATTGTGTTTTTTATTGTAGAGTGTTTTTGCTAAGGTCGAATTGACCCAAGCGGAAACAACATTAACGTTAAAGAATGTCTAGCGGTCTCATTTCTGAAAAGTGCATGTCTATTGTAGTAAAGATTAAAAAATATGTACCAACTGAGTTTTGATTAGGTCAGAACAACGTAAAAAAAATGTGAAGGGAAAATAAGAGCTTAATTATAAAAGTGAACATGTATGTCTTTTGGGTCGCTTTGACCCCAGACATTAAAACAGTAAAGTCAATCTCGACAGATCCTGAGGGTGTTTTTTGTGTGGCAGATATATCTGTTGATGGGTTATTACTACACAGCTACAGAGGAGTATGATATCAAATGGACCATGCCTCACTGTGTGCTCGCGCTCAAACTCATCGGTATGATACCTGCTTTTAATCTTCCTCATCTGTTACTCCTCAGAATTTATATATTTACAAATTGATTCTTTTTAGCTATTTATCACAAGGCTCTGAAGGTGAATCGACATATGGTTACAAACACAACATACTTTGGTACAATAATGGTAGATAACTGAAAGGAAATGTAAAATAGAGGAAATAATGAACATACAAAATAAATATCCACCCATACAATAAATTAAAAATATATTGGCAGATAACCCTAGTGAAAGATAAATAGGCTAAAATGTATTTGAAATACATTAATTTCATGCTAAGTATACTACAAATACGTTTACATATTTATGTACTTAATAAAAATACCCTGCAATTGTACTTTTAGTATACTAAACTGGTAGACTTAAAGTCTGCTAAATTCTAACAACTAATTTTGCACTTAATGCACTTTAATTGTGAGGAAGTAGTGCTGAAGTCCAACTAAAGATATACTGAAGTATATTCGATTGTGCTACAGTGAAACTATTGCAAGTATACTTGAGGTACAATTGAAATATTTTGCATTTAAAGACTGATATTATTCAAAGATCACAAATCTTCATCAGTGGTCAACACATTTTAGTCTTAATAGTGTGCATTGTGCACAAGTAGTACTCCAAATAAAGTTTAATTATAATTTTTATTGAGCGATATGTGAGTAAATATGTTAATAGATTTGAACTATATTTAGTATTTATTAATGTATTTTAAATATATTACTAGTTTACTATTGCTTTTTGTGCTTTCTGTTAGTGTGCTCTTGTAATTTCCATTGTTATTCTTTATTTTCAGTTTTTTTCTTTATCACTAACATATTGTAAATTTCCATTATTTAAAACATGTATTATCACTAATATGTGATCAGCATCACCTTTGTTTTTTTCTTAACAACTGATTGTCTCTGTCAGTGGTAGAGCTCATGTTATGCCAGCACTGATGATGATTTCATTTTCTCATTGCAGGTTTAGCACTTGATTATTATGACGGTGGAAAAGAACAAGTGAGTGTGACTTTATGAGCTGCTGTTAACTTCCACCATTTTTGTCTTCCTTTGCTGTGTTTGTTCACTCATCGTCTTCCTATCATTATCTCACTCCTTTTCCTCTTCCTGCATCAATCTTTGCATTTTTATGCACGACTTGAGCACAAGGAACTGATGGGGAGCCACAAAGTATCTTCATCAGTTGTGTAGCAGCCATTCTGCTAAATGACCATTATGGATAAGTGTAATGATGCCTGGCAAGGTGAAGTGTAGTGAAAGTTCCCCAAGATTTAAGTGTGTCATCTGTTAGTTCTGTACTGCAGTCAACTCATCTGTGGCTCGGATTAAACACCTCTGTGTAAATATTAATAGTAGCTGTGGCTCAACACGGTTAGCTTCTTCATGTGATGGTGTGTAAGCGGTTATATCTCTGTTGATCTCTTCCTCCGTTTCAATTACTGTAGCCACCCTAGAAAGCTGTTTCTTACTCAACTTAAAGCAATGTTTTATTGAGGGCGTAAAGATTACTGGATGACCGATAATAAACCCTGTTTACACCTAGTATTAACATCCATCACAGGTAATCCGGCAGATGGTAGTGTCACATCTGGTCAAAGGAGACACATGATATCACTTACTGCATGTTGATAAAGTGCAAAAAAAAAAGCCTGAATGGAAGAGCAAAAAAACTGGTGAACCATTTCTCCCAAATATATTTTATTTCTAGTCAGAAATGTAATGTTTCAACCTCCGAATGTGGTTTAAGTGGGGAAGAAATTTGCTTAATGTTTTGGACCCTGTATAAAATTGAAAGCATTTTGCCTTTAATGAATCCCACATTTTTGCATAAGTAGTTCTGGAGAACAAACTGTCTGAATTACACTGCTGAACAAAAGTTTTTTTTACACTACTGTACAAACAATAAAAAAAAAAAAAAAAAATAGTACTTTTATTAAGCATAGTTCACCCAAAAATTTAAATTCTGTCATTAATTACTCACCCTCATGTCATTCCAAACCTGTAAGACCTTTGTTCATCTTCAGAACACAAATTAAGATATTTTTGATGAAATTCAAGAGCTTTCTGACCCTGCATAGACAACAACACAACTGACACGTTCAAGGCCCAGAAACGTAGTAAGGACATCATTAAAATAGTCCATGTGACATCAGTGGTTCATCAGTCATGATACTCTCGTGAACACGTGTTGAAGACTGACCCATAAGAGAAGAAATTGTCGTTATTTTTTGTTTTCTTTGTGCTCAAAAAGTATTCTTGTAGCTTCGTAATATTACGGTTGGACCACTGATGTCACATGGACTATTTCAACAATGTCCACCTTTCTGGACCTTGAACAGTCTTTACTGTGTTTTGATAGAAATGGGTGTTGCCTTAGTGAGCATAAGAAACTTCTTTCAAAAACAAAACAAAAAAAATCTTACCAACCCCAAACTTTTAAATAGTAGTGTATATCTGTTATCTTCTAATTTCCCAGCCCCTCTCTTTTAACTCATTGACTCATTTTCTTTATCTAACAGTCTCAGCTGAGTGCAGACCAGAAGAAGTCTGCTCTCAACTCTACACCGTCTTTGTTGGAGGTTTTTGGTTTCTCATACTTCTATGGAGGCTTCCTGGTAGGGCCTCAGTTTACACTGCAAAACTACCAGCATCTGGTGTCTCGAGAGATGTCCGATGTTCCTGGACAGCCACCCAATAGGTGAGTACACAAAATTGCACACTCTAACAATCCCAGCTCAACCAGATTCTGTCAAACCAATGATTTTACCTTCTGTAAACAGTTGTTTATTAGCATTTAGTGGACACTTTTCATCCAAAGTGATTTGCAGGATTCATTTGTCCATTACCAGGACAGTTCCTGTCTTGTGACTTTTACTTGCTCAAGGGCACCGTGGTAATGGACAAGTCTTAGTAACTCTTAGTGCTTTTGCAACATGCATAATCTTTTTTTATCTTTATCCATTAAGCTATAGACATTCATATAGGCACTGGATGCTCTGATGTTATTGGCTGGCTGCAAAACTGGCCCTAGAGTTAGAAAATCTAATTACAAATGGGATGCATTTCTCATATTAATAAGATATCATTTCATCTGGAAAAGACATTCGTTTTCTTTCTGCTGAAAATGAACATTCTGTATTTTGTTGTTTGTATATGAATTGCAGCAGTGCATAATGCATCATATCATGAGGAAAATAAATGATTATCAATGCATGAAAAGTCAATCAAAATGCAGACACTTTTTGACACGCTTTTTCAGACATCGTTTTTTTATTATATCCCTGTATGCGAACAGAGAGAAATACAGAGGAGAGTAAAACTCACAATAACTTTATGCAGAAAAATAACAGTCTTTGCTCCCATTGTTAGTCACCACATAGCGTCTCTGATATTTACATATAGTTAAGCTTTTCTCAACTTTGTTGAATTGCCGGCGCACACATATCATGACTCCAATTGTCGCTGTTGTTGGAAATTGAAAATGAATTATATGTTTGGTCACAAATGCAAATTATCGTTAGTGTGAACAAGGTTTAGGCAACACTGTTTTGACATCAACTTAACCAGTAGTGTTAAGGCCCATTATAAATAGTTATTACCATTATTATAGTCCTCTGTTAATTAACAATCGAATCTAACAAATGTTTCCTGCTCTTGCAGTGTGGTTCCAGCAATGAAGCGATTCGGTTTAGGTTTGATCACCCTATCAGTATTTGCAATAGGTGGGCCACACTACTCAGATAGCTACTACTTAACAGATGAGTTTGAGGTAAGTGAATACACAGAGTCACAAAATCAACAGCCTTGTACCTGAATCTCATGAGCTGTCACTTGTTTTTGTTCTGGGATCTTTTCAGTGTTGTCCTGATGTCACACAAACTCCCAGTCTGAATGAGAGCGCTTTAAGTCTGTCAGTTACAATCTTGGCATCTATTTATATATTCTTGAAAATGGAAAACAGTTGCTGCAAGTCAAATAACTGCATTTTGACTGCTGTGGAGGAGGGAGTTAACATGAGCTCACACAAAGAGTGAAAAATGTTGAAAATGAGTCATTGTTACGGGTGTTCACGACACTCGGTTGTATTAATTTAATCTGTTTAGCTTATCAAATGTCACTTTAATACATTTCAGCAATCGTTCAGGCAGTGAGACTGTAAACTAAACCTAAAAACATTTATTGATTTAACACTGCTATAATACTCGGTAGAAAACCAATGCTGTGAATTTAAAACAATGTAAACGTCTTCCAAATAATATTTAATAATTTCTTTTTACTTTTATACAATGAGAATATCATTTAATTATTTTTGAATTGCTTGATTTTTTTTATCATATATTTCAAAATTTGAATTACATTTTGAACACATTGCCTGTATTCAGTAATATCACATTATTTCTCTCAGACATAATTGTGTCTTCATGCTAAATATATAATGTAATGTAGTTGTCTTTATATCTTAAGAAGTGGGTCCCTTGCAAGGAGATCATTATATTTAATTGCTAATTTAATCATTTGTTATTCTGAGTGTCAAACAACTGAAAAATCTTTGAAATCCTTATTCATTGTCGTTATTTGAACCCCTTTTTACAGACACTCACAGAAATAATTAGCTTATTGATCAGGTGCCGGATTCATGCAACATTACTGCTATTTGTCATTTGCTTCTTATTTCCTTACTTAAGAGAATAACTTTCCCAAAAATAGTTTTTAAACAATTTAAGTTTTAATTCTTGAAAAGAATCGTCTTAAAAAAAATTAAAATAACATCTTAAAGTGGATAACTGCCAATTTGTCTTCAATCCCCAAAAATACGATTTTTAATTAATTGGCTCAATTCCAAATAATTGTTGTAAGTAAACACTAGCTACATATTACAACTAGGGATGTGTAACAATTATTGGTCATGATTATGTGTGACGCAACTCTATGCTGAATTTGCAAATCAGTAAAATAGTTTTAAAAGGGTCATCGGATGCCCATTTTGCACAAGTTGATATGATTCTTTAGGGTCTTAATGAAAATTCTATAACATACTTTGGTTAAAATTTCTCAATGGTAGTATAAAACAACACCCTTCTTACCTTGTCAAAATCAGCTCTGTTCACAGAGACCCGTTTCAGTGCATGTCCCTTTAAATGCTAATGAAATCTGCGCACCTCACCCCTCTCTTCCGTGGGGTCACGAGCCATTCTCATGAGACTGGTAACTTTAGTTTTTAGTTAATTTTGCTGCGGAACTTGCTAACTAGCACATTATTAGGAAAGGCGATTTGCAAAGATTTATTAAAAACCTTGTACTCACTTCTTCTGTAGGTGAAGCTGGATCACGAATGATTCATGTGAACATAGACACATTTAGGCAGATCGGGGGCGTATTCCCTTCGGAAACGAATGTAATCCACTGCGTCTTCAGCAGGAGTAAATGATGACTGCTATGTTCATTATTACATCCAACAACAGAACACCTCAATCTTGTCTATACCCCTGCTCCGGCGTCGAAACAATGGTGGGCTGATGACAGCTCACTCAGGGCGGCTCTACGCTAAAACGGCAGTGTCAATCGACATTCGTGGGAGGGGCCTGTGCAGAACTATGTCACTCTGCCAAGAATCTCAGAACAGCCTGATCTGAGAAAGGAATCATTATTATTGGGAATTTAAAAAAAAATCACTGGGTGGATTTTTATCATTATAGGGTGGATGTGTACACGCACTGCCAACACACATTTCTGTTCAAACAACATGTAAAAGTGAATTTTGCATTCAATGACCCCTTTAATTAAAAAATTACAATGTAACTTTCAACATCATCATTCAGCACAAATGAGAGTGCCCACACACTGGACACGTTCACTCTAGAAGCTAACAGACAGACGCACACAAACACACACACACCGATAAAGGACACATTCACTCTAGAAACAGCAAAATGAAAAGAATGCAACAGACCACTCACTCTAGAGATGAGCTGTTTAAAAGTAACTATTCAAAATACATGGTGAATTAGAAAAACGCAACACTGAGTGCTGAACTCCCATTGAGTCAGACACTTGTGATTATAAAGGTAATCTTCAGGCAGAGTTTTCGGCAATAATCACCCTACATTCCGATAAACACCAACGCCTGTTATTGTCTTAAGAAATAAAGTCAATATTTGAGAAGTTTAAGAATTCATCCAAATTTGCACTTCTTATGGACTTCTTGGAATGTATCTTATGAAATGTCTTAACTTCATTCTTAAGATTTTTGTGAATCCGGCCCTTGGATGTAAATTAAATTGAAAACATATTATTTTTGGAATGGTTTTGTAAGGCAAAATCATGTTCAAAATGAAATAAGGCTTGACCTTTTATAATTCATCGGCAGTGATTAATTTAATCTCATCCTTTGTTTTAATCTGTGATTCAGGCACATCCATTCTGGTACAAGTGTGTGTACATGCTAGTGTGGGTGAAAATAAACCTGTATAAGTACATCAGCTGCTGGCTAATCACGGTGAGTAAACAATGCAACCACAATCCCCCATTAAGAGCAGACCTGTGGTAATTGAGAGTGATTACATTTCATGCTGTGAACCCTGTCAATGTATATTTATTATCTTCTTGGAGATGTGTTAGCTGTATAACAAGGCAATTACAAACCAGATGACTTTTTCTAGTTAAGAACAGGTAGAACAGGTTTTCAGGCTTAAAACTGTCTATAGATTGTGATTTGTAGGTGTGTTTGCGTTATTTTGATTGTTTTACATAGTCCTTTCTTTGTCCTAGAATTTTTCTTTGACAATAGTGACCCAAACAAGTCACATTAAAAGCATCTGTCATTTTATATATATATATATATATATACAGTGGGGGAAAAAAGTATTTAGTGAGCCACCAATTGTGCAAGTTCTCCCACTTAAAAAGATGAGAGAGGCCTGTAATTTTCATCATAGGTATACCTCAACTACTAAAATCTTAACATTTTAAACAGTCTGCTGTTATCTGTGTAATGATTTCAAATAAAATATTATGATTTTTTTTTTATGTGTAGGGCCCTATGAATCCATTTTATTTTTTCTGGATTCAGTTTTTTTCCCGTTTCCATTTTTCTGGACTCCTTTTTAATGGTTAAATTGAATTTTATTAATCAAAAGCATGTCTAACTAATTAAAATCATGAAACTTGCATAATTTCATATCACTTTATTAAAAGTTTAACAAAAATTACATGTTTAGGGCCCTGTTTTATTTTTTGCCACCATGTGTTTTATTGTTACCAAATTCTACCAAATTCTAAATTTTCATTTCTGTGTGTGTATGATATGAGGCTAGTTTTAAATGAAACTGTAAACTGCTCAGGAAGTGACTCTCAGAGCAGTTCTGGAGATGTTGTTCATGTAATTATGTCCTCATTTAGAGAGACGGTGGAGACACTGAAATCACCGCGAGCATCGTGCGCGGGTCAGTGTGTGTGTAGTAAACGAAACCGTGCGTCTGCGCCATTCGTTCACAGAGACACGCAGAACATACAGGATTCATATTTAAATAGTCTTTTTGCGGCTTAATATATACAGATACTAGTCCATATCGGGATTTGATTTAAGTTTAATGGTCTACTTTTGATTGATTCATTCAAAATTTGACAAATTCCGTTTTTATGACTGGATTCCGTGATTCCGCATCACGGAAATCATAGGGCCCTAAATATGTGTGACTTCAGTGTCCAAATCACTAACTGCTTCCCAAATAACGCACTATGCACTTATACACTATGTGCTTATGCACTATGTACTCAACCATGTAGTGTATGAATTTTACAAGGTTATTTTGTCATTGAGTATGATAGCCCCTCCCCCTTCGCAACGTAATTAAAACTGCGACAGTTGAGTGCATGAAGTGTCCAACATTCCACACTTCATTTTTTCGGTTATTTAAGTGCAGTGTGAATGCACTACTCTCACTATTTACACTACAAAGCATCATAGAATAGTATTGCAGAAGTACGCAATTTGGGACGCACCTACTGAATGCAGATTTCTCTCTCATATATTTATATTGATATATTTATACTTAGGAAGGTGTGTGTATACTCTCTGGGCTGGGCTATAATGGGAAGAACGAAAAAGGGGAGCACCAATGGGATGCCTGTGCAAATGTGAGGCTGTGGCTATTTGAGACCACACCGCTCTTCACAGGAACCATCAATTCCTTCAACATCAACACAAATGCTTGGGTTGCCAGGTATGCACATGCTTTTATACATTTGACATTTATTGCAATCAGAGTCTTTCAAAATCTTTTTTTTTTTAATGTATGTGTCAATTAATTTTCTCTTAATTTCTCTTTTCTTTCCACCCTTGTTCTTCAATACAGGCAAGTGTTTAAGAGGCTGAGGTTTTTGGGTAACAAGTTGTTATCTCAAATGTTCACATTGTTATTCCTGGCGGTCTGGCACGGCTTGCACTCAGGGTACCTCATCTGCTTCTCGTTGGAGTTCATCATTGTCAATGTGGAGAGACAGGTAACCATGGCAACATTGCTATACCAGACAAGAGGCGTGAAGTTGTTTAGAATCAAGAAGACTGAAGTCTTTGAGTCACATACTTTCATGCCAAGCGAAGGCAGATCTGAAAGTTTACAGCTTTGAAGAAACCGTGTTTCTGAGATTAGTAACTCACTAAGAATTTAAGGATTTTAGTCTTGCTCTTATGTAAGGGATGGAGCAAAACTAACTGCATTGTAGAATACTTATAGATCACTAGTAAGGTTTTCAAATATTAAATGCATCTTGAACAGCTTACACAGAGAGTGTGTGTGTATGTATGTATGTGTGCATATATACATACATACACACTCTTCTATTCATAAGTGGGTTGGAAAGATTGTTGGAAGTTTGCATTTAGTAAATGCATTAAAACCATAATATTGTGAAATATTATTACAATTTAAAATAACTGTTTTCTGTTTCAATATATTGTGAAATATCATTTATTCCTTCGATGGCAAAGCTGAATTTTCAGCATCAATACTCCAGTCTTCAGTGTCACATGATCCTTCAGAAATCATTAAGATATGCTTATTTGCGGCTCAATAAACATTTGTTATTTTTAATGTTGAAGACGGTTGTGCTGCTTAATATTTCTGTGGAAACCATGACACATTTTTATTCAGGATTCTTTGTTGAACAACATGTATTTAAAATAGTAATAATTTGTAGCATTATACGTGTCTTTACTGTCACTCTACTGATCAATTCAATGCATTTTTTCTGAATAAAAGTGTTCATTTCTTTTTTTTTTTTTAAATCTTATTGACGCCAGTTGAGATGAGTGATTGAGGTACTAAACTGCATTTTCAAACATAGAAACAGATGGTGAGATTCAGCTGGCAAAGACAGTATGGTACTTAAGAATGGCAGTTGCAGTTGTTGCAAGTAGTTTGCTTGTAAAACGCAATCTTACAGGTTGCAGACAGCTGTGAGTATATGAGGAAGCATCTCACAGTCCTGTTTTGAAAATGACAAATAGTGCTCACGTCAGAAAATGTGAGACATCAGTAGACATTAAATGAAAGTCGATGAAA
The DNA here is from genome assembly GCF_001515645.1 of Sinocyclocheilus grahami. Taxonomy (NCBI): domain Eukaryota; kingdom Metazoa; phylum Chordata; class Actinopteri; order Cypriniformes; family Cyprinidae; genus Sinocyclocheilus; species Sinocyclocheilus grahami. The sequence goes on from NW_015505552.1 coordinate 758,786, forward strand.
TATTTACAAATGACATTTCCTGTCTGAGACCAAACACATTTTTTTGATGAATGCTAATGGTAGAGCTTGATCATTTACCTTCTCAGGAGAAAAATAAAATGAGTTGAAATGTAATTTTGTTCAGTGAACTCTGGCTCTAGGCGAGATTGAAACATTGTGGATGTTTACTTGTGGTATGTGTCCACCGGTGCGGAGTGAGTGGAGCGAAGTGTTTTCACTTGATTTTTTATGGGAACTGAGTGACAGGCTCATACAGGGAAGCAAAGCAAGCAACATTTATTAATCTAGGTTAATGTTAATGGACCCTTTTCACAGACTTTGTGTTTCAACATTGTAAATCTAGCCGCTTTTTTATATTTTCATTTTTTTTTTTTAAAGTAATGTACATTTTTAACGCTGTAGTTTGTGTTTTCCTTTGCTATTGGGGCAAATGAGAACACACAAAAATATTTGTTTTAGTTTCGTTTACCACTATAGAAGTTTCCCCAACAATAACAACTTTCATTTCTGGGAACCCCAGAAATGTGAAAAAGGTCCATTTATTAATATAGCATTGTTCGTTGTTTACTCTTAAAGCATAAGTTAATGTTAATTCATACAACTTGAATAGCATATAGAGCATTTCTTCTGCACAAGTGGACACATGCTGTTAGACAAAGGCTTTAGAAAGTGGCTAAAACTGTTTTGTAAATATTTTTGCAGGCTGAGACACTGGTGCGGGACAGTCCTTTGCTGACATCTATTGCTCAGAGTCATCTGTATCCATTTGTATATGTAGTACAGCAGTTAATTCACTGGCTCTTTATGGGATACCCTCTGGTGCCATTCTGCCTCTTCACGTACGACAAGTGGCTCAAGGTGCTTTCTTATTCCTCAGCATCATGAATCTGATGTTCATGATCTTTACCTCCTGTATCCATCCAAGTGTTTGCTAGTGTCATTTACATTTGAAATGCTTTTGTTTTCCAGGTGTACTCCTCTATATATTTCTCTGGTCACATCTTTTTCTTCATTGCCTTTCTCGTCCTGCCATACCTCCGCAAGGTGTTCGTGCCTCGAAAAAGAGGCAGTGAGAAAAAGGAGGATTAATTAAAATGGTAAATGTAGCATCTCGCTCTTCTGAACTCTACTGTTTGTACCACCTGTCTGTTCTCACTGTTTTTCTGAGTGTGAGTGTCACATCTATTCTTTCCTGTGGAATCTAATGCTGGCATATCAGTGCTCATTTGAGTTGGAAACTCAAAATATTCTCTGCCAAGTTTATATGGTATTTATTTCACGTGATCCTAAAGACTGCAAAAATCATTCTAATGTGCTGATTTGGTGAAACATTTATTATTATTAATGTTCCTGTCTGAGACCAAACACATTTTTTTGATGAATGCTAATGGTAGAGCTTGATCATTTACCTTCTCAGGAGAAAAATAAAATGAGTTGAAATGTAATTTTGTTCAGTGAACTCTGGCTCTAGGCGAGATTGAAACATTGTGGATGTTTACTTGTGGTATGTGTCCACCGGTGCGGAGTGAGTGGAGCGAAGTGTTTTCACTTGATTTTTTATGGGAACTGAGTGACAGGCTCATACAGGGAAGCAAAGCAAGCAACATTTATTAATCTAGGTTAATGTTAATGGACCCTTTTCACAGACTTTGTGTTTCAACATTGTAAATCTAGCCGCTTTTTTATATTTTCATTTTTTTTTTTTAAAGTAATGTACATTTTTAACGCTGTAGTTTGTGTTTTCCTTTGCTATTGGGGCAAATGAGAACACACAAAAATATTTGTTTTAGTTTCGTTTACCACTATAGAAGTTTCCCCAACAATAACAACTTTCATTTCTGGGAACCCCAGAAATGTGAAAAAGGTCCATTTATTAATATAGCATTGTTCGTTGTTTACTCTTAAAGCATAAGTTAATGTTAATTCATACAACTTGAATAGCATATAGAGCATTTCTTCTGCACAAGTGGACACATGCTGTTAGACAAAGGCTTTAGAAAGTGGCTAAAACTGTTTTGTAAATATTTTTGCAGGCTGAGACACTGGTGCGGGACAGTCCTTTGCTGACATCTATTGCTCAGAGTCATCTGTATCCATTTGTATATGTAGTACAGCAGTTAATTCACTGGCTCTTTATGGGATACCCTCTGGTGCCATTCTGCCTCTTCACGTACGACAAGTGGCTCAAGGTGCTTTCTTATTCCTCAGCATCATGAATCTGATGTTCATGATCTTTACCTCCTGTATCCATCCAAGTGTTTGCTAGTGTCATTTACATTTGAAATGCTTTTGTTTTCCAGGTGTACTCCTCTATATATTTCTCTGGTCACATCTTTTTCTTCATTGCCTTTCTCGTCCTGCCATACCTCCGCAAGGTGTTCGTGCCTCGAAAAAGAGGCAGTGAGAAAAAGGAGGATTAATTAAAATGGTAAATGTAGCATCTCGCTCTTCTGAACTCTACTGTTTGTACCACCTGTCTGTTCTCACTGTTTTTCTGAGTGTGAGTGTCACATCTATTCTTTCCTGTGGAATCTAATGCTGGCATATCAGTGCTCATTTGAGTTGGAAACTCAAAATATTCTCTGCCAAGTTTATATGGTATTTATTTCACGTGATCCTAAAGACTGCAAAAATCATTCTAATGTGCTGATTTGGTGAAACATTTATTATTATTAATGTTGAAAACAGTTGTGCTACTTAATATTTGTGTCAAAACCATTGTTTTTTTTCTTCAGGATTCATTGATTAATAAAAAGCATTTCTTTGAAATTGATTATAAATGATAAATGACAATGACAAACTTTTGAACGGTAGTGTACATCACTTTATCTATGTTACTGCATGTTGCTAGTGCAAAAAGTCATAACTTATCATTTAAAAAAACAAAAGCATGAAAAATTCAGCACACTGTTCTTCTAAACCTTGCAAATATTCTTGAATTTTGATCTAACCTCAAACGTGATGTTTTGAGCAGAGCTTAATTATAAATACACTTAAGTTTGTACATATTTTGTGTAGTTTGGATAAAGGTAAGATAAAGTTAAATATCTAAAAGAGCAAGAAAATCATGTACATAATGCACATCTTTCGTTCTTTCTTTAATTCCACTAGCACTAAAAAAAACTCCTAGAAGTGGCAAGGAGAAATAAGCAGTTGCCGTGTGCTTTTTATTCTGACGCAAATCACTTGAACCCGTTCCCCCACATCTTAATAATGGCTTTCCAACATGTATCTTCCCAGGAGGACTTATAAGCAGCATAATCATACTTCATTAGATCATGACTGATGATTCAGTTAGGATCAGTGTGACCATAAGCCATTTAAATCCAGTAGGAAATGTGTATCATATTGTTTGCACCACTTTTTTTGGATTTGAGAAGCAGATTCTTTAGCAGTCTCTAACTGAAAGTGCTTTAGATGTGACTGTGTGAAGATGTAAAATGATCAACTTTTTTCCTCTTTCTCTTACACAGGTTTGACTGAAGTGAACCGTGACTTTTAAAGAGCGCCTGAAGAGGACAAATTTTAAGGCCTTTAGTAATATATTACTATTTGCATACCGGACTGGTGTGTGTGTGTGTACAAATGTTAGTCCGTTGGAAAGTTTTTGGCATTCTTTGGGTGGACTGTAATGAAAAAGGTTAAAAGCTGCAGAAATACAAGCATTTCTGAGGTTCAATATATGTGAAATAAGATTTACTGATGTTTGGTGGCTAAAAATAATTACACTGTGTCTGCTCATACCATTGCACTCATTACTTGGTAATGATCTCATTTCCTGTTTCCTGTCTAATCAGTGAACTGGCTTTGGCTGTCGCTGAGGTCACGTGTGCACTTTTAGAGGGGACGTAGAGCACGCATTTCAAAGATGAAAACAAATGAGATGTTTTATTTTCCTTTGCTAGGAATATTTCAACCTCACTTACCCTAAAAATGCAATGAAATGTGAAAAAACGCAGTAAACAGTGACTGAGCATCGCCTGGCATTACAAATGAATGTTTTGCGTTTTTATAACCATTTTTTCTTGTGACCAGACAACTTCTGATGGGCATTCTTCTTTTTTTTAAGAATGGGTTTTATGGTAACTACATTTTGTATAGCTTTTTTGACACTTTCATAAAAGGATCATCATTCTGTCATCTCATCATCTCACTCCATTTAACACTGTCTGTCCACCCATCTGACCTTTTCTCTTTCACTCCATATTTCTCCAACAAATCTTTTTGTCCAGCGTATGAGCACAAGTGAAACAGAAACGACAGTAACATAAACGCTACTAACCAGAATCATGAATATGATGGTAAATTTGTGTCAGTATTATTAAGAGCAGAGTATTTAAATTATAACAAGCATTTTAGTAAATTGTGCACACCAATGGCACTATTAAAAACTGCTGTGTTAAATCCTTAAAAAGTGTGGGTGTGTATTTCTCATCGCACATCAGGAGCTGCTCTCAATAATTCCTATGCATATTTGCCTTTGTATCAGTTTTGTATGACATGACATTGAAGATCCTTGATACAAATACACATACAGACTCTTCAGTGAGGGCTACAACCTGCACCCGGATTCACTGCCTCTCTCACTGTAGCATCAAAGTTGTTTTATAATATTTATACATGTGGTTGCAAATTTTATGGATGTAAAAATTTTTTGTTTTTGGGAAACAACTACTGCCTTACTGCTACCAAATGTACACGAGAGGGAGAGAGAGAGAGAGAAAACAAACAACTACTTTTAAACAAACCCGTCTTTTTGTAATACTCATTAAAAATGCTGGATTTGAACAGAGTCTGCTCGAGTGTGTTCTGGTGTTTGTGATTTGTGGTGTCAGGGTTTTAGATCTGTGCTGTGGGAGCCGATATGACGTCATCTTGCAGTCTGGGCCCTAGAGCTGAGGCACAGCTTGTGAGAGTGAGGAGTTCAAGCGCATTCACGAATGACATTCATTACAAACTCGAAGTGGGAAGTAGATGTGTGGTTTGACGGTGAGCAGTAGTACACATCAGTCTCCAGACGCTTCCCTCCAAGTCCAGATGTATCACACAGCCAGCCATCTCGCTGACTTCGAGACCGCTAAACGGGAGGAACAAATATGTTTCCTACTACAAACAATGCTTAGCTCCTTAATATTAAGTAGATTGTTAATCTCGCTTGGTGGCTACCTATAGCGACGATTTGGTTGTTGCATAATATCTATTCGTTATGTAATTACGCTATTGTTCTCCAATGAACGCTGCCTGGGTAATGAATATTAATGAGCTGCGTCGTTACTTTCCAATGGCGGAGGGTTGCCTAATGAATATTAATAAGCAAACCCTAGTCGCAGTAGGATTAGTAAATTCGCGTTTCACCGGGGGTGAGTCCTGAGAGCGAGAGAGACGCAGTGTGGGCGGGTTAAGAAACTGCGAGAGGGAGGAGATATCACACCGTCTCTTTTTTCTCACGGCATCCACCGAAAACGGGGGCATTGGTTTCTTCGTATCTAATCTTCAAATTCCAGTTTGGCTCCTTTCCGCAGTTCGAGTCGTTTCGGGAGGCACCGGAGGTCCCAGCCGTTGCGTTCGGTGTGTCGGCGGGCATCAGGCTGTCATAGGTGTGTGAGTGTGTGACGGATGCTTAGAGGAGACTGAGCGGGGTACCATCTCACACCTCACGGTAACGTACATTTGATCCCAAAATTATATTTATAATTCAATTCTTGCGCGTGACACAGGTGCTATATCATCTAAACTGCTCTCTGCTTTGAAAAATTACACGATATGGCGAATTTTGGGTCGCTTGAATTAATTTACAGGCTTAAAAATCGATTCGTGTTTGTCGCATATATGTGTGAGATGTTTGAGTGAGCTATAACACCGGTCGTTTTAATATCGCGTTGTAAACACCAGTAGGTTATATCACATATCTGTCCGTCATCCAAGTTGGAAGATATTAAGCTTTATATTTATACAAATACTAATGTAAGTAAATGACATAGCCTATATCAATCTTTTCAGATCAGATGTTATTCGAGGACAAGCGTCTTGATGAAACACATTTGATATTCTGTTAACAAACCTGCCTCCTGCAGGGATGTGCTACATTCGCGAGGATACACCTGCATGCGCGTGTGAGCGAGGATGCGCACACTTCTCAATTTCACGCGCACTCAATTCGCTTAATACCAAGGTTTTATTGAGCATTGATTGTCACTAGTAAATACAGCAGGCTATATAATAGTCGACATACTGTATCTCAGATGGGAGCCAGACCTCCTCGGCCATACTAGGCTACGAAAATGATGTCAAGGGTATTGCATATCATATTCACATTTACCTAGAGCGGAGTATTTAATGTCTTAATGTTTACGTTTAAGGAAATGCAGGCAAGGAAATATGTCTGTCTCTCTGTCTCTGTCTTGCGCTTTTCTGTTTCTCCTCTGTCCTCTATCTTAAACTGCTTCATAGCAGGTTAATGCATGTTATTTCCCTCTGTCCTTCCCCTCCTTCCTCCCTCAGATGGCCAGAATGAGTTTTCTCTCCTTTCTCCTCTTTTGCTTGACTTCGGTTGCCCATGGCAACAAAGGTCAGTCTCCTCCATCCTTCTGAATGTTGATACTGAGCATTGTGTCGATGATTAAGTGCGAATGAGTGTATTAACATATCTGTTCGCAGTTCTGGCATGCACATACATTTCATTTAAACCAGAAACTCAATCCGTTTTGCTGTATGTTACGGATGTTGAGTATGAAATCGTGTCAGTTAATAAATGTATTCCTCCTTTATGAATGACAACAGTAGATTTAGTAGAGATCACAAAAGGTAGGCCGCATCTCAAGGTGGCATGGGAAGAGACAACATGATGAAGAAAGTGATGGAATGACAAGAGAGCGAATAGATGATGGTGGGACAGCAAAATTTGGAGAATGGCAGAAAGGATGCTGATATATATTATATATACTGTAGGATCTCTGTGAAAAAGAGAGGGGGAGTGAGAGGTCGACTCTTGTCCTTGAAGAAAAAGGGTGAAAGCTTATCTATTCTCGTCTCTGCTATTTTTACACACGTGGGAAACCGGAGATGCTATATTTCTGAATTTAAGGCTAACTTTTCTCTGTGGGATCACAGACATGCGTTGATCTTTCTATCTATCCTCTGTCACAGCTGTTGACGGAGTCGTTCAAAATGCTCCGGTCAGTGTGGAAAAGTGGCACGTGTGATAAATGGAGTGAGATGCACAGCGTAGTCGCTTGGTCCGTAATCCGAGGAGTAATCCAGTGCTCTGATGCTCAGATTAATGTTATATGGCTGAGTGAGGGATGAGAGGGAGGAACGCGGGCGTGAGTGGGTGGGTGGGAGGGAGAGAGAGGGATAGGTGGATAAATGGCAAAAAAAGACAGATTGACTTGAAATATGAGAGCGAGGTGGACGGCATGTAGCCACACATGAAAAAGATTGGTGCATTTTAGTTCGTGGTCAGCACACTGTCTAGTAGTATAGTAGGCTATCATATGACAAGAGGTTTAAATCTTTTTATGAAACGGCTCAGTAATAAGGATTAGAAGTTATGATTTTTACGCACCTTGCCAACGTTTTAACTGGCACCAGGGCAAAAGAAGGATTGATTGTTATTTGTTAGCTATATGTATTTTGCTAGAAATATTTATACATTTTTCATATAAGTTGTTTAAATAAATTGATGTTTTTTACATTCATACTGATATTTAATATATAAATACACAATATTCAAATGTATGGGGTCAGAAAGATTTTTTGAATGTTTATGAAAGAAGTCTGTTATGCTCACCAAAGCTGCATTTTTTCCAAATATACAGTAAAAACAGTAAGCATTTTAAAATGTCATTTATTCCTGTGATGGCAAACTGTAGTCTTCAGTGTAACATATTCCTTCAGAAATCATTACAAGCTTAATTTTGTTGTCGAAAAATATTTTTTTATTTAAATTAAATTTGATGTTACTCAATATAAAGTTTAAAACAGTAGAATTTATAAAAAATAAAATCGTTTTTTTTAATGTAAACGTCTTTACTTTCACTTTGAATCAGCTTAATGTGTCTGTGCTGAATACGTCTTAATTAGTTGTTTTTTTTTATTTTACTGACCCCAAACATTTGAACAGTATATATTACAAAAAATGGAAAATGTTCTTGAAATTAAACAGTTTTAATGTAACTTAGTGAGCAAAACAATGGCATACAAATCACAGTAAGATTGGTTTGCAGTTTCCAACATACTTATGTTTTTAAGACTATCAGTAATTTTTCACGAATTTGACAAAGCCTCCTGTAATGCCGGGTTCAGACTACACAATATTTTTGTCGGTCACGATAGTCATTGTCAGATTACACGATTTTGACTCCTAAAATCTTGTCGTGGCGTGGACAAGAAACATGTCAGACTACACGTTGCTTCCCGACGTGATGTCATCGAGAAGGCGGAACTAGCGACTGACTTCTGAAAACAAGAGTGCAAACATTGCTGAAACGCTTCCGCTATAGTTCACCAGCATTTTTCTTTCTTTGTTCTGTCGTGGTAGTCCCTCGATGACACATCATACAGGCAGGAGTACTGCTGCCACAGCTCCACGAACCTTTCCTCCATCTCATAATTCCACCTAGCAGCACCATCATCTCTCTTTCGTTTTGCCATGTTTGAAACCTGTGTATGAAAAAGCTTCTGTGCTGCTATTGGTCAACATCACCAATGTGACAGAACTCGTCGTGGACAACGGGAAAAAAATTTAACATGCTAGTCTTTCTGTCGTGATGTTGTGAAGCATCGCAGACACGGAATCGGTTGTCATCCACTATGACACACTACACGAGCTGAAACGATGGAATCTTGCATCCCGACGTCCATTGTCGTTTACGAATCCCCACGACACCCTACGTCAAGCAAATTGTGGCAAAATCAGGCTAAAAGCTAAAAAACAGGCATAAGTTAGCCAGCTAGATAACGTGATCTCAGTGACAAATCAACAAAATTTGTAGCAACAATGCGAAAACACATCACAGCAAACCAATGTTTAAGTTGCAAGGCATAAAAATGGAATGTACAAGCTAATGAATGTAAAAATTATTGTGGCAATGCAGCACAAACCAGAACGACCCCTGGCCAGTTGGCCAGCTTTATTGTTGAAGATTTCTAATTTTCAGGGTGTTTAATGTAGGTTTGCATGGTTCCGTCTTTCTCCAAGCATTCTAAGAGAAGCTATCTGTCTGTTTTTAAGTGATAGGCGCAATATACCTCACGTTGTGCGATCAGGCCAAACATCTCTACACCTAATTACTCTGCAAAGCAGCGAGGCGTGGTGTGCTGTCTGTGTGTGTGTTGTGTTGTGTGACCATCACACAGTTTCAGTCGATCCCCATATGGGTATGTTTGTAACTTAATGTGCAAGTGGTATGCATATGTACAGCTGGTTGAACCACTGCACCATCTGCCACTAACGTATTTTAGCACAACTTTTTTTATTTGTTGCAAATTCCTTTGGCTTGGACTGCTTGTGTTCGTCTTTGAACCTCTGCTCACTCACCTTCATAACGCCGTGTTATAAATAGTCTTGTCAAAAAAAAAAAAAAGCTGTTTGTTCCGAATCACAGCTTGTTCCTGTGGCTCTCACGCCTGTCCCTTGCTTTTGTGATTGTTCTTTCTCAGCCAATAAACACAAGCCATGGATCGAAACGGAGTACCAAGGGATCGTCATGGAAAACGACAACACTGTCCTCCTCAACCCACCTCTGTTCGCCCTGGATAAAGATGCACCGCTGCACTATGCAGGTAAAGATGCTGATAATGTCTTAACACCTTTATGTGTTAAGGTGCAGACACATTTACCATTTCAGTATTAGTCATTTCAATAAGAATCCACACAATAAGGAATTTTGCGTGAGGGCGAAAGATTTCCCTACTCAGATTTCACATCACATTTGGATAGTTGATTGATAGATAGTAATTTGCTGCTCTGAACAACAGAAAGCTGCTTGGTTTGTTAAATAACAGTACAATACATTGAACGCATTGCACTCCTATCCCTCACAGACTCGTAAAAAATTAAATCCTAAATATGGTGCTACCCTGGCTAAGGTATATAGACAAATGATCTTATTTTTCTGCTAAATTTCTCCAAAAGTTTGGTAATGTGACCACATCTTTATAGTCACGCTATGGTTATTAATCCATTTCAAGCGTTAGTTGACCCAAAAATGAAAATTAGCCTGTTTTATTCACCCTCAAAGCATCCTAGGTGTAAAAAAACACCTGCCTACTCCCATTCTAAAGCTTGGAAGAGCAAGGATAATTTTTAATATAACTCTAACTGGATTTGTCCGAAAGAAGAAGGTCATATACACCTAGGATGCCTTGAGGGTTAGTAAAACATGGGCCAATTTTTATTTTTGGGAGAACTAACCCTTTAAGATTCTATTCATTTTACATTAACAAAATGTAATGGGCAAAAAAGGTCTTTAAACCATCATTCGCCCTTACCTCAAATTTCCGTTTGCATGGATTCTTATTGAAATGCTTGAATTTTGCCAGTGAAAATTCACCAAACAACCACACCTTAAGTCTGTAAATATAACCTCTACACCTCAACTTTGAAAAGGAAACACTAATTGTGCATGTAATATTAGTAAGGTATTTCCAATTTTCAATTTTATGCATTACAGTCATGCTGTGTTGAGTTCAGGCCAATAGTGTATGAAGCACAGCTCACGCAGAAATCACTTTCAAACAAAGCAGCTTTCTGTTGGTTAACGCAGCTAAAATCTTTCGCCCTCATGTGAATTTTTTGATTGCATAGATTGAAATGGCTGGTGAACATTCGCTGAACAGTGATAAATGTAACCGCACCTTTCGTCAGTAAATATAACCTCTTATGCCTCAAGTGTGGAAAGGACACTTAATATTCTAGTGTACTTCTAATTGACAGGGTCTAGTCAAGGGTTTGGTGTAAGAGTTATTTTGACAGGGAGGGGGCAACTTTGGAGCTTCTAGCAGCTAGTTTAGTACTGCGGTAAGTAATGACATGTTATGTTTACACAAATTAGACGAATTACACAGGGATTAAGGCTGACAGACCTCCCCCCTAGGCAGGCTGAGCTAACATTCACAGTGCCGTGTCATGTGTGACAGCACTTCCTGAACACAGACAAGTGTTTACTTCCAGAAGAGCACTCAGCAGCCCTTTTCACATCATTTCACACATCAATGTTTTTTTTTAAGTTGTGTAGTAAATGGCACTTTAAACAAGGATTTGTACAAAGGTTGTGAGTCACACACAAAATATGTTTTATTTAAATGTAGTCAGTGCAGATGCATTTTTCTCTTTTCAGGGGAGATCTGTGGGTTTAAGGTTCATAACGGACCAGGTGGTTCTGGTTCGGCACAGTTTGAGGCAGTGGTGTTGGATCGCTCCACTGGAGAAGGTCTGGTTCGATCCAAGGAGCCTCTGGACTGTGAAAGCCAGAAGGAGCACAGCTTCACCATCCAGGCGTATGACTGCGGTGAAGGTCCTGACGGCACCAACAGTAAGAAGTCTCACAAGTAAGAGATTTCTTCTGTTCAGATGGAATTTTCCTAAAAATCTGGTTTCTGCAAATTTATGCCAGACCAGTTGCATTCCTACACTCTTAACTCACTTTTCCCAGGGCCACCGTGCACGTTCGTGTAAATGATGTGAACGAGTTCTCTCCTGTCTTTGTGGAGCGTCGGTACGAGGCATCGGTGCCCGAGGGTCGTCTGTTTGATCGTATTGTGCGAGTGGAAGCCGTTGATGCCGACTGCTCACCTCAGTACAGCCAGATCTGCTTCTATGACATCATCACACCCAACGTCCCTTTCACCATTGACAACGATGGTGAGATCTACAACTGCCAGCATTGATAAAATACAGTTACACTTTTTATCTCATGTAGGGGTGACCGGGGACAGATGATGACGTGTCACAAAAATAGTGATTTGAATATATATGTAAAACATATTAAAATCACATTTTTTGTGACTTTATATATATACAGTGGGTACGGAAAGTATTCAGACCCCCTTAAATTTTTCACTCTTTGTTATATTGCAGCCATTTGCTAAAATCATTTAAGTTAATTTTTTTTCCTCATTAATGTACACACAGCACCCCATATTGACAGAAAAACACAGAATTGTTGACATTTTTGCAGATTTATTAAAAAAGAAAAACTGAAATATCACATGGTCCTAAGTATTCAGACCCTTTGCTCAGTATTTAGTAGAAGCACCCTTTTGATCTAATACAGCCATGAGTCTTTTTGGGAAAGATGCAACAAGTTTTTCAGGGGATCCTCTGCCATTCCTCCTTGCAGATCCTCTCCAGTTCTGTCAGGTTGGATGGTAAACGTTGGTGGACAGCCATTTTTAGGTCTCTCCAGAGATGCTCAATTGGGTTTAAGTCAGGGCTCTGGCTGGGCCAGTCAAGAACAGTCACAGAGTTGTTGTGAAGCCACTCCTTCATTATTTTAGCTGTGTGCTTAGGGTCATTGTCTTGTTGGAACGTAAACCTTCGGCCCAGTCTGAGGTCCTGAGCACTCTGGAGAAGGTTTTCGTCCAGGATATCCCTGTACTATATATATATATACTGTATATATATATATTTTTTTTAATAATTATTATTATTATTATTTAAATGCTTACCCTGCTGCCAGCAGCTTCCATAAAACATTTAATAAAGACTCTAAAGTTGGATACAATTTCACTCTTGTTATGAAATGAAAAACTGTTCGACTGAATAAAAAAATGTACTCTTTAAAGTGCATAATGAACATTTCATATGTAGCTCAAGGATGTTTTTTATTCAGCAACATATTTTACTGAAAAGGATTTAAAGGTTTGAAAAATCTGTATAATGTACCCCCATGTTGTTCCAAACCTGTATGACTTTCTTTATTCTGTGGAACATAAAAGAAGATTTTTTTTTTGTCCATACAGTGGAAGTCAGTGGTCTGTTTGGTAAACAACATTCTTCAAATTATCTTCTTTTGTGTCCTTCAGAATGACTAAATGATGACAGAATTTTAATTTTTGGGTGAGCTATCCCAAATGTAAGTCCCCATATAAAGGAGAAAACTTTTCAGCAATATTAAAAGTATAATATTATTACAGTGATGATATTATTACTTTGAGATGTGCTTTATTTAAGACACAGTGAATTAATATAATTTACTTTTAGGTTTTTAAAATGGCCCAAAACTACTGTTACATTCATACCCATAATATTATTATTGTAATATATACTATTATAATAATTCTTGGGAAGATTATCATTGCTTTAATCAATGTTTCAAATAATTAAAAAATGAGGTGGCATGTTGATGTTAAGTTGGTTTTTAGGGCAGTTCTCTGAACAGCCCAGTTGCTGCAGTGAGATGGAGGGATAGTCACCCTTCCTGATCATTCAATGCAGATCAGAGCACCCATTGACGGACTGAGGGGGAAGCGATCAATAGCCGACATTTTGTAACATGACAAATGCTGACGAAGAAGGAACTGGCCATTGGAAAGAAACCGAAACAAGGGAGAAAGATACAATGAGCAAGGCGCACAAGGGAGAGAGGTCCTCTTTTTAGCCATGACTTTGCAGATTTTCCTGCTGTAGTGTGTGTGGCTTGCTTTCGTAATTTGGGTCAGGCTGAACCAGACACCGCTGTGTGAATATCCTTTTATTTATTGTGCCTCTTCAATATCGTTCTTTTACTCTCTCTCTCTCTCTCTCCTCCAGTCCACAGTTGGCCTTCACCCGGTCCTGTCATCTTTCATTGCATTTTTTGTTTTTGCTCACATTTCTCATTTAGAGCTGCTTTTGATGCTTCTGGTTTCTTTGTCATAATCTCAGTGTCCCTGGCAGTATTAAATCTGCTTTATTATTTCCAATCTGAGTCTGTTTAACCAAAGCTTCTGACTTTCAAATCTTTTAGTGTTCTCTGTATTTATTTAGCTCGATATACACCCACCGGCCTCTTTGCTAGTGCCGGTTTAGGCCCCCTTTTGTCTTCAGGACCGACTTAATATTTTATGGCATAGATTCAGCAAGGTGCTAAAAACATCTTCAGAGATTTTGGTCTGTATTGACATGATAGCATCACACAGATCCACTGCACATCCAAGATGCAAATCTCCCATTTCATCACATCCTGTGACTGTGGAGGCCATTTGAGTATAGTGAAGTCATTGGCATGTTCCAAAAAACAGTTGAGATGATTTGAGATTTGATGGTGTGTTAACCTGCTTGAAAAGCCATTACAAGATGGTACACTGTGGTCATAAAGGGAGGGAGATGGTATACGGAGGTAGTCTGTGGCCTTTAAATGATGCTCAACTGGTACTAAAGAGTCTAAATTGTGGCGAGGAAATATCCCCCACACCATTACACCACCACCAACCTGAACCATTGATACAAGAAAGGATGGATCCGTGCTTTCATGTGGTTTACACCAAATTCTGAACTCTACCATCGCAATGTCGCAGTAGAAATTGATTCATCAGACACGGCAACCTTTTTCCAATCCTCTATTGTCCAATTTTGGTGAGCCCATGTGAATTGTAGCCTCAGTTTCCTGTTCTTAAAAGACAGGAGTGGTACCCGGTGTGGTCTTTTGCTGCTTCAAAGTTGTGTGTTCAGAGATGCTCTTTTGCATACTTCATGTAGGAGTGGTTATTTGAGTTACTGTTGCCTTTCTCTCAGCTCAAACCAGTCACTCAGGTCATTCTCCTCTGACCTCTGGCATCAATGAGACCCATTTTTGCCCACAGAGCTGCCACTCACTGGGTATTTTCTCTTTTTCGGACCATTCTCTGTAAACACTAGAGACAGTTGTTTGTGAAAATTCCAGTAGATCAGCAGTTTCTGAAATAATCAGACAAACCCTTCTGTCACCAAAAAACATTCCATGTTTAATGTCACTTAAATCACCTTTCTTCCCGATTCCGATGCTTGGTTTGAACTTAAGCAGATTGTCTTGACCACGTCTACATGCCTAAATGCATTGAGTTGCTGCCATGTGATTGGTTGATTAGATTTTTGCATTAATTAACTCAACTGTTCAACTACACAAGTTGAACATGAACTAATAAAGCGGCCTGTGAGTTTGTAAACTTCTCTATCTCTTGCAAATTCAGGGAACATAAAGAACACTGAGCCACTGGACTCTAAACGCCAGCATGTCCACAGTTTCTGGGTGACAGCGTTTGACTGTGGGAAGAATCGAGCTCAGGCCGATGCTCAGGTCATAGTCACAGTAAAACCTTCCTGCAAGCCAGGCTGGATTGGTAAATATTTATTTATATTTTATTTATTGAATTGTATTTATTATTATTATTTATTGAATTAATTAAATTGTACTTATTTATTCTTATGAAAAAAAAATTAGCATTTTATAAAAATTTTACTGAATTCAACAAAATTGAAAACTGACATTATGTGTGTGTGTGTGTGTTAATTACAGGATGGACAAAGCGCATTGAGTACACTCCTGGTTCTGGCAGTATCCCTCTCTTCCCAAACCTGCACTTGGAAACGTGTGAGGAGACGGTTTGGAACATCCAGGCTACTGTTGAGCTTCAAACGGGTCATATTGGGAAGGGCTGTGACAGGGACAGCTACTCAGATCGATCTGTGCGCAGACTCTGTGGTACGTTTGATTAAGTTATTTCCTGAATTTTTAATTTCTTCGATAAATTGTCTACGGTTTGAATTTGATGTGCAGATCCTCGCTCATTAGGATTAGAGATGATTAGAGAACAGAAAATTGAGGACTTGGAGTTTATCTATTACGGACTCTGTTGCCCAACTGTTTATCTCATTTAGAGCAGATGGGAAAATGTCCCAAATCATTCCTTTCTCTTTAGATTAGCTGCAGGATGAAAATCCCTTCAAATTAGGGTGTACTTAATAATTCTATAGTTCTTGCTGATCTTGCTGACACCAGCCCTGTTTTTAAATCAATAATGTGTAGGCTTTTAATGTTTTCAGGTGCTGTGAGGGGTGAAGTCGACCTCCTTCCACCTCCATCTCCTGCAACCAATTGGACCGCCGCGCTGCCGACTCTCCCATCTTCTGATTCATCCCTGGTCTTCTCCTTCAATGGCTCCACCCATGTTGCTGTAGTACCTGATTCAGTTGCTTCAGCAGTATCCGGTGACCACTTCACCCTGCAGCTGTGGATGCGAAGAGGAGGGGCCAGCACTCAGCCACCGGCCAATCAGGCGAGGGGAAACCGTAAAGAGGAGGAGACTATTATCTGCAGCACTGTAAAGAATGGTCAGTCTGTGCTGGCGTTATCGCCATACTGAAATTTCAGTACCAATGCCAGGAAAATTTAATACAAAAAAAGTTGTTGACCACACTCTTCTATTTAAAAAAGTTACTCACATTCAAAAGGTAGGTGTTGGTAAAATTTTTCTGAGCCTCTTATGCTCCCCAAAGTTTATATGAATCATTTTTATGATCAAAATACAGTAAAAACTGTAATATTGTGAAATATTACTACAATTTGAAATAGCTGTTTTATATTAAAATGTATTTTAAAATGTTATTTCTGTGATGGCAAAGCTTAATTTTCAGCAGCTATTACTCCAGTCTTCAGTGTCACATGATCTTTCAGAAATCAATCTAATATGCTGATTTGCTGCTCAAGATACATTTCCAATTGAAAATAATATTGCTTAATATTAAGCTGCTTAATATTTTTGTGGAACTGTGATACATTTCTTTGATGAATACAAAGTAAAAAATAAATGCATGTATTTGAAATATAAATCTTTTGTAACATTATAAATGTCTTTACTTACGCTTTTGTTCAATTTAATGCATCTTTACTGAGTAAAAGTATTAATTTATTTTAAATTTCTTAATACATCTTACTAACCCAAACTTCTGAACAGCAGTGTACGTATTAATAAAAATATGAATAAATGAAATTGAAACAATGGAATATAATCTTCAAGTAAATAAGCAAAGTAATTATTTATGTATAAATAATACAAACAATGTATTCTATTGCACAAATCTGATATTTTGACAAAATACACCTTGCCAAGGTTAGCATTTTTGACCATGAAATTTAGTAGCGAAGTGCCAGACATCCCTGGTCAGTAGTCAGTGTTTAAGAACTCAAATTTGAGCTGCTCTACTAAACAGTTTTGTGGTCTCATTTCCAGATGACTCGTACTCTCACTACTCCTTATCGGTACATGGCTGTCGTCTCTCTCTCTTCTATTGGCCGGATGTGTCTGCCGCAAGACCTGTCAAATTCCTTTGGAAACTGGAACAGGTAAACTAACCATGACAGCAAATCTTAGTTACTTTAATCCTGTCACACACAGTCTGTCACAGGAACTATGTGAGACGTGTTGTTTTGAATGCTATAAATATAATACATTTGCATGTGTACACGTTGTTGTAGAGCTTAGCTGAACTTCTGACTCTGACAGGTGTGTGACAGTGAGTGGCATCACCTGTCCCTAAGTGTGCAGTTCCCCTCTGTCACACTCTACGTGGATGGTGTGACCTTTGACCCCGCACTCATCCATGACAACGGAGCCATCCCCAACCCAGTACCACACCAGCGGCTGGTCATTGGAGCATGCTGGGGTAATTTTACGATTAGTCATGTGATAAATCTTAGAGGCTGGTGTGAAGATCTCAGCAGTAGGTGGAGCAGAAATCTGTAGTCATGTTCTTTTCTGAGACTATATGTGTTTCAGCTATTAATAGACTCATGTATTATTCAACTAAAAAGAATCGTTCTTACACACTGTGGCACTCGTTTAGAGTGTGTGTGTGGTAGAAAGCTGCCCAAGCTTTCCGTCTCCTGCTGCTCTTCTAACTGGGTCACCTAGTCTATGTTAATCACCTCCTAGAATGATGTTTTGACACTGGGAAGAGGCTCTAAGTAATAGTTCAATAACGACAATTCTGCCATTATTTACACACCCTCATATCATTTCAAACTATATGCTGTTATTTTTTAACTTGTTAATGTTACACAGCTTTTGCCATGTAACCATATTTCATATTGACCAGGGACTCAATAAAAGACAAAAACACAATTAAAGCTCTGTACTGTAAAAGTAGAATTATAGAAGTTTTCTGAAACGATAAAAATTGAAATAACTATACACACTGATAATCTTCACCTCCACCAAAAGCTTGTATCTAGCTGGCATTCTGAGAAACAAATGGAAATATTGACTAATTTTGACAAATTCCAGTCTGTCCCTCACACAAAGCTATCATATAGCTTCAGAAGTGATATACAAAATACAGTATTGAATACAAAATACACCAATACAAAATAACAGAACATACACTATACCCTTTAAAAGTTTTGAGTCAGTAAGATTTTAATACTTTAATTTAGCAAAGATGCATTGAATTGATGCATTAAACTTTAATGCAACTTAGCAAAGATGCGTTAAAGCATTTATCAATTTCCTTTCACTTCTCACGTTTTTTCTTCCTGTAGAGCCAGAAGAGAAACCGAGAGACATTGTGAACAACACCATGCCAGAGAGTAAAGAGACAGGTAAGGTGCACACCAGGACAATGAATCTGTCTATGTTTGTGTGTGGATGTGTTATTCATAAGCTATCTGAGGACAATAGAGATACTCAGTTAAGTGCCGGTATGAGTTTAATGTCCTTAAAAGAGTCTGTATTGATTCATATCTATAATATCTTCTCATTTTGGCTCATAGGGAAGTTTGTCAGTGGTTACAAAGGGCTTTTGTCAGGAGTGACTGTGCGTCCAGGAAATGTGGAGCCTCACAGTGTGGTGGAGTGTCTGTATGCTTGTCGAGAAGGGCTTGATTTCGGAGACCTTGAGACTTTAGGCTCAGGCATGAAGGTACATTAACACTACTAATTAAAGTTGGTTTATTTCACATCTTTACCTGTAATATAGCCCATAGTTCTTCCTAAAAAATGTATGGGCACTACTATAACGGTTTTGCTTTGTATTTTGTCCAACTCTATTCTGTCAATAGTGTTTAAGTCACATTTAACCGGGAATGTTCCTGTAATGTCCCTTCCTCAGGTGCATGTGAACCCTAGCCAGTCTGTGCTGGTGTTAGAAGGAGACGACATTGAAAGTTTCAACCGTGCTGTTCAGCAGGTGACATACAGGAACTCTCTACGATTTGCCACACCTGGTGTCCGTCCGCTCAAACTGACCACCTCTCTCAGGTAGACAACCATCCACACACCGAAATAATGATCTTTCTTCAGCATTTCAACGTACCCAGCATATCTAAAGCATGCTGAAAAGAAGGAGATGAAAAAATCGACTGATAAGTGCAGAGTAAAGAAGCTGTGTACATTTCACAATATACATTTTTGTAGAAAACAACTCTGTTTTTTGGCAAGTATGTAGATTTTAGGGCTTTACTTTACTGTCACCAGATATCAGGCCAGTGGGTTGTGGTGACCAGCTGTAGTATCAACTACCAGATGGAGATTAATTTAACCAGCTGCTCACAGATTTATTGGCATATATTCACATAAACATATGAGCACACATTTATGCAAAGTTGCAGACAGTAACGTGAATATAATATTCTGATTAATTCATCAGATTAATCACAATTAATCATGTAATTCAAACGTTTGGGGTTCGTTTTTAAAATATATGAATAGTTTTATTCAGCAAAGTTGCATTAAATTAATCAAAGGTGACAGTTATTTTTTAAATAATGATTTCTATTTCACATAAATGCTTTTCTTTTGAACGTTCTGTTCATCAAAGGCTCCTGAAAAAATGTATTACTGTTTTCACAAATATATTAAGCATCACTGTTTTCAATATTGATAATATTAAAAACTTTTTTTTGAGCAGCAAATCAGCATATTAGAATGATTTCTGAAAGATCATGTGACACTGAAGACTGGAGTAATGGCTGCTGAAAATTCAGCTTTGCATCACAGGAATAAAGTACATTTTAAAATGTATTAAATAGAAAATAATTGTAAAACTGTAATAATTGTAAATTGTAATAATATTTCACAATACTGCTGCTTTTAATGTATTTTTAATCAAATAAATGCAACCTTAATAAGCACAAGAGGCTTATTTTAAAACCATTAAAACCATTTGACCTAAAGCATTATTAAATGTGTAAATGTGACACATTATAATCATAAACCATTGCAGCAAAATGACATAAACATGTTAAAGGGGTAATATGATGTTGCTAAAAAGAACAGTATTTTGTGTATTTGATTTAATGAAATGTGTTTAAGCGGTTTAAGGTAAAAAAAACCCACATTATTTTTCCACATACTGTACATTATTGTTTCTCCTCTATGCCCCGCCTTTCTGAAACGCGTCGATTTTTACAAAGCTCATCGGTCTGAAAAAGCGAGGTGTATGCTGATTGGCCAGCTATCCAGTGCGTTGTGATTGGCCAAATACCTCAAGCGTGAGACGGAAATGTTACGCCCCTCACCATATTGTGATGATGCCCTGTCAGGCCGGAGCGATGATTCAAAAACATGAAAACCCATTATAAACAAGGCATTCGTTGCATCCATTGGGGACATAATTATGAATTATAATGACTTATACTGTCTTTTTACGCGTTGCTTTTCATCGCGCCACGTAAACATAAAACCATGTCTGCATTTGTGATCGAAGAAATGACAAACAACAAGCCCTACTCTACACTGACCAAAAAACTCGCTTTAAATATATAAAATATAAAAACTCTTTAAATATAAAAAACGTACCTACAGTCTTTGAGTCAGAACAGCCGGCATTGTAGTCTACTCTCCCAGGATCAGGAAACAGTCCTCCATAAAATGTGCTGCACACATCTGAATATTTGGGTTGAAGTGTTCTGGAACAGTGTTGTAAATACAACTTAACCACTGATTTCTAGTCGTGTCCATTTTTGGAAGGCCAAACAAAGTAGTTTCGCTTTCACAACGAAACAGCGTCTCACACACGGCGGCCTACAGTGAGCAGAGGCCGGGGGCTAGCGTGAGGAACGGCCGGAGGGTTAGAGTGAGCAGAGGCGGGGGGGCTTGAGAACAGCACGGCCGGCGATTTCGACGAAGGAGCATCCGGAAGGACATGTGATCTTCCCACATAGTGAGGTAGATATGTGGGGGCGTGTTAGAACGAGCCGTTTTAGGTAGGCGTGGCTGACTCTGAACTTTTATAAAGAATATCTCTTTGGATTTGAGACTTTATGCACCAAGAGCTTGTAACACTCCAAAGAGAAAGGAAAAATTTAAATCGCATCATATGACCCCTTTAAGATACTTTTTTCTCAAGTATCTAAGCATTCTCTTTAAATCATCATAATTCTCTTTGTCCTTCTGCAGGTGTTTCAGTGAAGAGAACTGTCTCTCTCTCAGACAGCTGGAGGGTTACCTGGTTGTGCTCCAGCCTGACGCCCCTCAGATTTCTCTCTCTGGGGTGGGACCCCACCTGGCTCGGCCAGCCGCTGAGTTTGAGGGCCTTCAAGGGGTTCCCTTGTTTCCTGAGCTCCGTATCGTCTGCTCCTTGTCTCATGCTGTGAACACAGCTGCTCAAGGCATGGAAGGAGGGGGTAAGCTTTGGAAATCTCACCTAAAACAGTAATCTGTTAACCCACCGCTTGATGGATTACCCCTATAAGGGCTTTTTTATCAAAATGGATTCTATTCATTTATCCATATTATCTGAGGCGATGCAGCAGAGAGGCTTTCTAATAAAGAAGTCAAGGTCAAGGCTTTATCAGATTATTTGCAAGTTAGTATGCAAGTATTGTCTTTCGATAGAAAGTGAGAGCAAAACAAGCAACAGAGTTACTTACTCGCCCACAGGATAACTTGTACTCACTCTGTTATCGGTGAATTTAGGCTTGTGCAATGCAGCGGACAGACCTTTGCTACTCTCTCACTTCAGTGTTATGGCCAAAGGGTAGAGAATTATTCAGTCTTTTTCTGTCTCTTTATCAGCACTGATGTCAGATGCTGTGGCTCATACTCTGGATGGGTGTGAAGTGCAGCCCTTGGGGGAGGAGCTAAACCCAGAAAGGGAGGAGCTTCTGATTGACATGGAGGCATTAAAAGAGAGGGGACTGGACATCATTAACACAACAGCCTACATTGCCATCACTGGTAATTTTTTATATTAACGTTATGGCTTAAATTGCTTTCACTGGTAATAAAAACAGTGGGAAAGCACTGTGTAAAATATTTGGACACTTATCTGTACTCTTAACGATGGATAAGTGTCACTGTTACCAGAAAGTGTCCAAATATAATAATTTTTGTCTTAATTTAGAACAAAATATACAGTGTTTTAGAAATGTAAACATTACCACTTGTTGTACTACTTCAAAATAAATGTCACTTGATTTCATATTTTATTAAATAATGTAAAACATTTGTCCATGTTTAAGTTTTACTACTTGGGGCTATAAATGCAAATCATGTACATGGTCAGTAAGATTTTAAAAAAAGTTACCTTGGGAAAAAAAAGCCTTATGCTCATGTATTTGATCAAAAATACAATAGAAAATATAGTGAAAATAACTATTTCAAAATTGTAATTTATTCCTACGATGGCAAAGCTGAATTTTCAGTAGTCATTACTCCAGTCTTCATTATCACATGATCCTTCAGAAATCATTCTAATATGCTGATTTGATGCTCAAGAAACATTTTTATTATTTTCAATAATATTATAAAATATAAAAAATTATATTTTACTTTCATTGCTATCTAATATAATGCTGTACAGTCACTTTTGATCAATTTAATGCATCCTTGCTGAATAAAGTATTATTTTCTAAAATAAAATTATCTTACTGACCCCACACTTTTGAACAACAATGAATGCAATAAGTAAAAAGATAAATTATTTTAGCATAAACACGTAATGAACACGTTCTCATTTATTTAGCAGGAAATAGAAAAACTGCAAGCCTTTAATTCTTCTCTTTCAGGAGCGGAGTCTATCTCTGTGTACGAGGATGTGTTGCGCTCCATTCGCTATCGCTTAGCAAAGGGCTCTGCTCGTTTTGAAAGAAGGTTCCGTCTGTCGTGCTCAGAAATGAACGGCCGGTACACCAGCAACGAGCTCACGCTGGAGGTAATGAACACCACTGAGCACATGACACTGATGTGGACACACACATCACTTAATTAACACACACACACAATCTCTCTTTCTCTGTCTGGCTTTCTCCTACACTTGCTCAGGTGAACTTCCTGCACTCTCTGGACAGTCTGTACCATCCGTCTCACCTGCTGGCGTCCCAGCAGCAGTTCCTCCACCCATCCCATCACACTGGGGAACTGAGTGGACACACACTCCCCAACCCACACCGCAACTCAGGTACATGTCTGAGTCTGACATTTTTATTGGTATTTATTGGTATATCAAATTTTTCTCCTATTTATAATGTTTAGTAAATGGTCTTTTTTTACTGCAGAGAAAGTTTTGAGTTCTGAACAAAGTATATTTTAATAGTATAATAACATTCTCATGATATGAACCTTTAAAAAAATGATCAAATATAAAGAATAAACAATGTCTCTCTCTCTCTCCTCATGTGTACAGTTGTTCCAGGAGCCGCAACTGTCATCATCATGGTGTGCGTGGGTTTCTTGGTTGTCATGGTGATTCTTGGTGTCTTTCGCATCCGTTCCATCCACCGCCGTGGTGAAGGAGCAAGAGGCGGAGGCAAAGAAGGCAGTAACCAATGGGATGATTCGGCGCTCACCATCATCGTGAACCCAATGGAGGTATGAATGCAAAAGTAGATACATGTACGACTCTTCAAAAGTTTGGGGTCAGTAAATTTTTTTTCATGCTTTTGAAAAGTACCAAGGCTGCATTTATTTATTCAAAAATACAGAAAAAAACTGTAATAATGGGAAATATTATGAAAATTTTAAATAACTGTTTTCGATTAGAATATATTTTAAAATGTAATATATTCCTGTGTTGGCAATGCTAAATTTTCAGCAGCAATTACTCCAGTCTTCAAAAGTCATATGCTGATTTGGTGCTAATTTCTTATTATTATTAGTGTTGAGAAAAGTTGTGCTGCTTCATATTTTTTTATGATACATTTTTTCCAGGAATCTTTAATCAATAGAAAATTCAAAAGAACAGTATTTATTTGAAATACAAATGTTTAATAGCATTATAAATGTCTTTACTGTCACTTTTGATCAATTGAATGCATCCGTGCTGAATTAAGGTATTAATTAATTATTTTTTTTCAAAAATCCTACTGACCCCAAACTTTTGAATGGTAGTGTATCAGTATTATTACTGATGTGTGTGGTATCTTACGCATCTCTCTTTATATTCTTTCTCTTAGACATATGAGAACCGCATGGGAATTGCAACAGATATGGAAGGAGAGTGTGACGACGAGGAAGAGGTAGTGGATTCGCCCGACGATACCAGTGATGACCAAAGAATCATCATCAAGAAAGAGGGAAGAGACTCCGCCCCCAGACGCTACTGAGCCAATTAACCACACCCACATACTAAAACACCACCCACTCATTTAAAACACAGGAATATACAAACACACACAGATGCACCATCAAAGAAATTGCAAAGTGTCCAACACACCAGTGACACAATTATAGGATCTCAGCCTCTGGAAATGCAATGCTTCCCTCTGGAATGTACGCTCCCATAATGCACAACGCATTCCCTCTTTGCCACTCTCAACCCAGACCCCAATATTTATTAATGGCACAATTATATTCATTCATCCTACAACCGTTCCAATTGATGTGCTCACAACACTTTATCGAACATAATGAAAACACTAATTGTCAACTCATATCAGCTAATTGACTCCGAATGTTTCAGATTACAGCCTATTGTAATTAATATGACGTCTAGTGCCCAGTACACCAAGTACAAAACCACTTGAGAAGCGGTATTTCCTCTGCACAATCTGTCTCTTGATACATTCCTTGAACAAATTCACATGTACAGATATAGAGGACTAGTCAGTAAAGGTGTTTCGTAATAGTGATAGACTCCAGCTAGGTATGCAAGTGCTTTCTTTTAAGCATCACAATGCACACACACACACACACACACACACACACACACACAAATCTGTGCACCTCTTCTCACAACCTCGCGAAAAACACAGTACAGTGCAATGCCCTCTGCTGTATCAGAATGTTAGCTCAACCTGGGCAGTTTTGATTGTACTTAAATGTATGTAAATACAAATGACTACTACTATTATTCTCATTTCTTGTTGTCGGTTCCATTATTTTTGTTCATTTTTGGTCTTTGCACTTTCAGATAGGCTAGGTATTTTTTTCTAATATCTCTATTGGTAATATCCAGTGATAATGACAATAATAGTATTAGTAATAAGAGCGGTAATGATTGGCTTGATGAATGTCTATTTATTTGTGTGTTCAATTGTGTAATTTAAAAACTTGTTAATATCTGATTCACAGTGGAACAGAAAGGCACATTAATGTTATGCCTAGAACACTTTTCACCTCTGCCATCATCCTCTCTCTCTCTTTTCTTCCCCGTCTTTTCTTTATCCGTACACTCTTCAGATACTGCCACTGCTTTTTTTGGTTTCTGAATGTACAACTGTGCCACCCCTTCCTCCTTCCAGCTCGCACTCCTCCTCTCTTTTTCCTGTGACTATTTCTCTGTCTGTGTTAGTGTACAGTGGAAACCTGTCAGTAAATAAAGGCCTGTTGTTTTTGCAGTGTGATATTATGAATGGATACATTTGCATTAATAAGATATATTATTACAATGGTTACCATTGGGACAATTAACTATACTTATAGACACAATGACATGGATTATATGGATTGATTGTTATTGATAACCGTCTGAAGAATTAATCTGTTCAAAAAATTCATAATAAAAACACACGGATAACGTCAGCAGATGGTCAGTGGTTTTTGTTATAGTCTTGAAAAGATGACAGTTGCAGATTTAAAATATTTTAAATTAAAAATATTTTAAAACAAACATTACGTATTAACAGATTACACACAGATGATCATAATGTGATTATTTAGAGAGCTGTGCATGGAATATGAAATGTTTTAAAATATAAATAATGAATTGCCTATGAATCCTTCCTGTTAGGCAGGACATGACCTCCTGTCTTAATATATTGGATGAATTATTCAACCTGCAATTTTGAAAGATTTAAATCATATTCATTCATAACATCACAATTAATTAAACATATGAGTGAATTCTGTATAAATAAACCAACTACTGTAGTATTAGCCGATGTTGCCATTTTTGCAACAACAACAAAAAAAACTAGAAATTATTAGAAAATATTTTTGTACAATCAATCAATCAATATTTTATTATAATTATTACAAATGTTAAGGGTTAAGGGTCTCTCACATATCAGAATTCTCAACAATACTGCTAAAATCGCAACTAACCTGTTTATTTCCATCCTGTTGGGCATCATATTTATTGCCACTGTATGCTATAGATTAATAAAGTTTAGGTCCTTGAGCTTGAACAGAGCATTTCTTTTTCGGTACACGTTTATAGCAATACGCCCCTAAATTACACATGCACAATCATTTTTTTTTAATTACAGAGCTAAACAGATACTGCACAACAGGATTTAAAATGACTGCTCATTCTACAAAATCCTAATCCTTTTCCCATCACTGTAGGAATTTGACGTAACTTCATCGTAAATCTCATCCGTCGTGATGCTCAGCACAGTTCAAAGCGCTGTTTACGGTTGGTCTTTACGCAAATCGCGTTCGTGAATAGCCGGAGCGTAGTGTGTAGGGTTTGTGTGGCTGGTTCGCTCCTGTTTCAGTGGGCCACACGGGGAAGGTAAATAAAGACAGGACGGTCACCAGCGCCACATTTACCCGTCAGGCACCGACAGCCACAGGCCCGTTAACATCAGCTGTCTCTTTAGGGCCCGCTACGCTCGGTCGTGTTTTGTCTTTGTCTAAACTCCATTAACGTTACTCTCGGGATAAAAGGAGAAAGAGAGGTGACAACATAGCCTGTGCAGGTGAGATGAGTTTATTTAGCTTGTAAGCTAACTGTCTGCAGCATATTTGACTTAGTTGACCTGCTGGCTTCATTGTTATGATTCAAGTCTGCAGCACAAAAACGGCTGTGAATAGCTAACGTTAACCGGTTACTGTCTGTTACGCTACGTTGGGATGTGCAACTGCCATTTACATTTGAGGAAAGTCACACTTGCGCTTAATGTTCCTGTGCTGAAGCCAAACTGACAGCAGACAAGAGTCAGACTCGAAGCAGAAGTGTACAGTATGTCTGACATGCCGTTTTTGTGCTAGAATTTGAGTTATCTGATGACCAATTCAACCGGTGGTCATTCATAGCACAAACCCTCTTGTTTGTCTCATTGATTTTTCATCAAGTGTGACAAATACATGAAGGAAGCAGGTTGTTTTGGGATTATTGCGAAACAAACAGCAAGGTAAACCAGGGCTGCTTGTTCACATGCAATCTTGGTTAATTGTTAATAGCTGTTTTTAGGAACAATGAAATCTGTGTAATCCTTCTAGTCTGGATAAGCTGATGGAACATATGTTTACGCCAGTGGAAAGGTAGCTCAGGATTTATCTCAAGCCGATGATTCATTGTCTTTCAGTCCCTGTTCAGGCTGGAGACGCTTTTGTTTGTGGCAGGTATGGTAACATAGGACTCAAGATATTCATCCAAACCACTTCCAGAGATGAAATTGTTTACAATAATTGTTATAGGTTGTTTATATGAAGATGTGTAAAAGAAGCCACGGATGTCACTCTCGGGGGCACTATGGTGATTCTGGTACCTTTCTGTGTTATCAGGGCTACAAATTCTGGTCACCTGGGGGTCGGGGACTCACTAGGGGCCCTTACTTACCCAAAAATAAAAACATTTCATCATTTACTCTCATTCAGGTTGTTCCAAACCTGTATATATTTCTTTCTTCTGTTGAACACAGAAGAATGTTTGTAATCAAACAGTTTACGGTAGCCAGTGACTTCCAAATATAGTATGGGGGGGAAATACTATGGAAGTCGATAGCTATCGTCAACTGTTTGGTTATCAACATTCTTCAAAATACCTTCTTTTATGTTTGAACAGAAGTATAAAAAACAGGTTTGGAGCAACTTGAAGGTGTGTAAATAATGACAGAATTTTCATTTTAGGGTCAACTATACCTTTAAAATGACTTAATGTTTTAAATTAAGACAAAACAATAATTAAATATGAAAACAAAATCTAAACAAAAGTTAATAGTGTCATTTCTAGACCAGAAAAGTCATGTAAATTAATAAAGGGGGAATTTTTATAATGAATATACAATTTTATTGGGTAGAAATTGTAGTTTTTTTTTCCTACAAATACTTTTCCTTAATCTTTATCCAGAAAATCATGAAAACCTGGAAGAATCATGTAAACTCATTGGCTTTTTTTAAACGCAGATTTTTGCACTGATTTACAGTCTGGAGAAGTTGATGTTAGTTGCTGACAGTCAGAGACACTCATGAAATCGCGTAGTCTATGATAGTCACAGTCTCAGATTATTTTAGCCTCAGACTGATTTCATTGGAGTATAAACATGTTTGATATTTTTTGAGCCAATTTTAGAAGATGTATTGTTCTTTTGTCACGCATCTCCTAGCAACAAAACACATATTTTTGCGTTTGTTGTGATCGATTTGAAAGTCTGGTAGTGTGTGATCCTCAGTCGCTTTGTGTATGATACCCAGTTTTTCTTCTGTAACTATTTACAAAGTAAGCAAGTGTATGACACCTAGTGTCTGTTCAGATTTTAAAAGTCATTTAGTGTATTCCAGCCTATAGAGATTAAAATAAGTTTTGAAAACAAAACTAGGGCTGGGGGGCCTTCAGTGGTGTTTTAGACAATGGGGGGCCTCAAACGATTAAGAACCCTTAACCACTTCACTGCTGTCAATTTTATAATAACATGCCATTCAATGATGATACTATGTTTACCTGTAGATATCTCAAGGTGTTAGTTTGATCCAGCTTGACGGTGTTTTGCCATGGCGATGCGGGAGTTAGTGGAGGCGGAATGTGGGGGAGCCAATCCCCTCATGAAACTGACAGGTCACATGACCCAAGAGGGAGGGGCTTGGAGACACCGATCAACACCCACTGTAAGTTACTGGACATTTTCTTTGTTGTTACCATGACAAAATATTTAGGGCTGGAATTACACGTCATTGTCTGTAAGGCAAATACGGTGATTTGCATGGAATGTGATCACACTGTTCTTCAAAGTTATGGTTATCATTTATTCGTAATTATATAATTAATTGGAATAAAAAAATTGTTAAATCATCTAATAAAAACTAAATCGATTAATAGATTGACAAATAGTTGTTAGTTTCAACCTAAAAATATTAAAATACAATTAAATGTATAATAAAAAGCTTCTTCCCCCCCCCCCCAGATTCCTCCTACTCCAATTGAAATAGCCACTGAAGAGGAGGTGTGTGGTCTTTTGGATATTTCAATATTTTATAGACCTGATGAGTTTGCCAAATCGTCTGTGATCATGTTCTCTGTTCTTACTGTAATGACGTCCTGTTGTTTTGAAATGCAGCTGGTCAGTGAGTTTCTACAGGCCCCACAACGACCTCCTCAAAGTTTTGATATGGGTCAACTGCTGGAGGAAATGCAGCAGATAGATCAACAGAGCTACAGACAGGCTCCACAGAGAGGTAGACTGCACAAACACACATACAGTTCGATTTTAACACTCTTCTGTGTGTTATAACAATACGTTTTCGTTTCCCAGCTCCTGACGTGGCTGCTCTGGCGCTGTCTGGAGATTGGGCGGCAGAGTTCCTGTCTAGTGCTGACTCCGCCTCTTCTTCTGCACAAGCTGGTCTGGATCCAGCTGATGCTGATTGGACTAGAGAATTCATCAATGAAGTGGCAGGTTAATATATATTTAATATATGCTATTTTAGCCCCGATTTGATCCTTTCTAATTTTGGATGCCATTAGGTTTATTATAATGTCGTTAGAAGCCATTGGATGTCATTTGGTGGAGCTGATGATTCTTCACTTGTCTTTGCCCAGCCATCCTTTCATTCTTCACAGCTTCACTCTTTCTGTCATCTTCTATTAAGCCTCCACTATTCAATTCCCTTCCTCCTGTCTTATAGACCCTGGCCGCTGGGCAGAGGAGTACCTGGAGCAATCAGAGGAGAAGTTATGGCTGGGAGATTTGGGAGAAAGAGAACAGGACAAAGAATGGTATTTTATGTATCTTAGAAGAATAATATAGAGAGACTTGTCATAATAGCAATATACAATACTGTTTGGGGTAGTGGTATTTTTAGTGCTTTTTAGTGCATTTATTTGATTAAAATAGCAGTAAAGGGAAAAGCTAGAGCTTCATTGACAAAGATTGGAATGTTTTTGCTGTAATTTTGAAGATGCAGTGAAAGATATGACATGTTAAAACAATTTGGTACAGTCACTATATCCTTGCTTTAATATTTTTTATTATCCTATCAGGACACAAGAATACCAGTCAGGTGAAGAACTACGGCAAACAGCAAACAAACTCCTTGCCAAAGTGGATGACCCTAAATTACAGAACACAGAGGTGAGAGTAAGAGGAGGGTTTAACTGGTCTTTGAGCTGCACCCGAAACACTTCACGTCAAAGTCACTATATGCAGAGATACATTAAACAAGCATACAGATATTGCACCTAAAGCACAAATTGTAAACCGATAGTTCAGCTTCTAAATTAATACTCTGTTTTAAAATGAATAGTCCTTTCTATGTTTTGTGCCAGCTTGCCATGTTGCTTGTCCACCTGCAAATGGGTATAATGAATTCTATTACTTTGAAGAAGAATAGTTTATTCTGTAACTATTTATGAAACATTGGTGTCTTTGATCGTAGTGCTGTTACTTCGATTCTTATAAAAGCAGCAAGCTACTTAAATCTAAGAGTTGCAGTAAAAGGGTTTTTGACAGTCCACATTGGTAAAATCACTGTAAAACATGGCCTCTCATGACATATTGCTGTATTAAAGGAAGCAACACTGAGACTTTAATGTAATTTTATAAAAAATATGATTTTTTTTTTTACTAAAGTTTGCTCTGCTTTCATCAATGCCACATCACATAATTGATTTGTCACAAGGGATCACTTAAAGTTCACCCAAAAATGAAGGTTTGCTGACAATTTACTCACCCTCAGGCCATCTGAGATGTAGCTGAGTTTGTTTCTGCATCGGAACAGATTTTGGATATTTAACATGGGTGCAGTGAATGGGTGATGTCAGAATTGGAACCAAACAGCTGACAAAAACATCACAAAAATCCACAGTTATTTCCATGTGACTCCAGTCTATCAGTTACTGTCTTGTGAAGTGAAAAACTACGTGTATGTAAGAAAAAGTCCATGCCCTCTTGTCCTCTCATCAAAATCCACTGGCATATTTGTTTAGAACTGTTTTGGACTAATTATGTTTGTAAACGATGCTTGATCTTTGCGTATTTCTTTACCGATTCAGACAAGATGACTTTTTCACTGGAGAAAGCAATATTAAGAATGGAGATTTATGAATGTATTTTAGCCGTAAACAGTGGTTTGAAGTTTAATCTCGTCATAATGATCAGATTTTCACTTTATGAGATGTTAATTGATGGACTGGTGTCATGTTGATTGCTTGTGGATTATTGTAATGTTTTTATCATCTGTTTGGACTCCTACTCTGACGGCACCCATTCACTGCAGAGGATCAATTGGTGAGCAAGTGATGTAATGCTACATTTCTTAAAATCTTTACTGATAAAGGAATAAACTCATCTCATCTTGGATGGTGTAAGGATGAGTAAATTGCGCAAATTTTCACTTTTGGGTGAACTATTCCTTTAAGAGCTGCTAAAACAGTTAATGTTGTCTCACGGGATCTTGTTACATCCCAGTATGCACTTCTGGGTTACTTTTAGAAAGGTTAAAGTAATACGTTAACCTGTTTAGGTTCACTTTTGACTTGAAGTAGATAATAAAGTGATGTGACATTGATTTTGTTTTCATGGGCATTTCCTTACTTGCTCATATTTCTATCTCTTTCATTTAACTCTGCTCATGCTTCATCATATAATTTGGGATACGTTATGCCTTTGGCCGTTATTCCTTCCTCATTGTGGTTTACTTGTGTCTGACCATAACTGTCGAGAAGAAACCACTGGTGGACTTGTGTTTGTGTGTGTGTGTGTTCATCGCCAATGTGTTTCCTGTTAGCAGTAGTTAATAGCTGTTGTTGTTGTTGTTGTTATTGTGTAGTTCCTGCGGTTCATTAGGCAGATTGGCGAGGGCAGTGTGACTGTGGAGGACAGAGCAGGAAAAGAGAACACTGATAATGCACAGGCCAAGGAGGCACAGCACTGGGCCTCCAGCATTAACCAGGTACGAGCCCTTCCCAGCTCCTGCCGTAGAGGAAACACTGTGAAGGGTGACACTCCAGCCCCTTGGCAGACATCTTGGCTCTTCTCCAGCTGCTTGGCAAAATTAGCCATAACTACACAGCGTACTGTAAATCCTTGCACTGTGCGCTGCTGGGTTTTAAATAATTACTCATGAGAAATACAGTTTTGGATAGCTTAATTTGTTGTAGAGACTGGATTCTGTATATATAGTGGGGTCTGAGACCATAGTCTGAGATATATATTATATTATATTAATTTGATTAATATTAATAAATAAGAAATTCACCAAAGATTCATTAAATTTATCAAATGTTACAATATATATTTATAATGTTGCAAAAGATTTTTGTAAAATAAATGCTGTTCCTTTTAACTTTCTATTCATCGAAGAGTCCTGAAAAAAAAAACAATCACCATTTCCGCAAAAATATTAGTCAGCAAAACTGTTTTCAAAATTACTAACAACAGGAAATGTTTCTTGAGCAGCAAAGCAATATATTAGAATGATTTCTGAAGGATCGTGTGACACTGAAGTCCTTAGTAATGTCTGCTGAAAAGTCAGCTTTGCCATCACAGGAATAAATTACAATTATAATGTATTTATTTATTTATTATAAAATGTATTTATGAGTGTTATTTTAACTTGTAATAATATTTCACAATATTACTGTTTTTACTGTATTTTTGATTAAATAATTGCAGCCTTGTTGAACATATAAGACTTCATTCAACAACAACAAAAAAACTGACCCCAAACTTTTGAACTGGAGTATAATTTTTAAAACTTCAATCTATTTAATTGTAATATTTTATTATATAAATGTTTAGTATTTTTATAAACATTTTTAAACATACAGTTAAAATATTAGTTTGATACAGTTTATTGCAAAGCATTATGATGTAAAATGATGAAGAAATATTGTAGATTCTACACAATTTCTAAGTCATAGAGTTTGCTCAAATTTTACCCTGTTCATATAAATATGTATTAAAATTTGCTAGTGGTCTCAGACGTTTAGACCCCACTGTAGGTCAAGCCAAGTTTTTTTCAAAGGGAAAATCACAATTCTCCAGGACTAGGTCTACTACACTATGCTTGAAAACTGGCCCGTTTCTAAAAACTATTTTTTTTTATCTTATGGTTCAAACAAGCAATAGTTTAATTGTGATATTTCCTTCTTCCTTTTGTCGTGGTTGGTCATCGTGACATCTTTTAATCCCTTTTGATCCATCTTGATACCTTTTAACCTCCATCCATACCTAAATTTCCCTACTATCCTTAACAATCTCACACCAAACACATAAATACCCCTCCCTGTACCCTCTGTCCCATACTGGCTGCACAGTTCCTGGAATCAGGGGAAGGGACTGTGCAAGTGGAAACTCGAGAGGGCAAAGTGAAGAATGACAAAATGAAAGCTAAACAGGCAGAGCAATGGGCTACTATCGTCAGGCAGGTAGGACCTGATCATCTGGCAACAGTGATGCAGTAGTCCTGCGATTTCTGTTCTGTCTGTGATTTTAGGCTTGTCATTTTCGTTATGTTAACTAGCCCCTGCTGACCAAACCTTTTTTGCCTTAAAGAGAGCAAACTTGGATTAATTTAATGGCGCTTTTAACATAATTATCGCTGCAAGACACCAGGCCTGTAGAGCTAATGCCCTGCTCACACTGCTTTTCATTTGTGCCCAGCTACTGAAACCACTTTGACTTCCTGCAGTAGTGAAGGTACACTGAGCATTGCTTGCTATTTTTAAAGTAGAGAGGAAAGGAAAGATGGATGAATGAGGGTGAGATTTTTTTCTTCTTCTGTCGGTTTCCCAAACCCTCTTTTTCATTTTCCATTAAATCCTTTCTTTATTCCCACACTCTCATTCATCACAGTATGTGTTTTTTCCCCTTCGGCTGAGTAGTGTTTAAGCATTTGCAGGCTCTGTGATGTGTTCTCGAGGCTGCTAACAGCCTGGCATGTCGCTGTGCTCGTTAGGTTTCGGCAGAGTCTGCAGAATCTTGGGTAGATGAACTCACTGCTTACGGGCCAGACTTTCAGCAGGCCAAAGCGGCGGTCGAGGTGAGACAGACTAAACACTTGCACATGTTTACATGAACTTTAGTATGATACTGTTGCATTCACTGGTGCTTGTGTGTTGTGTGTGTGTGTGTGTGTGTGTGTGTGTGAGTTCAGAGTGATGTTGATTTCTGGGAGAAACTCCAGCAGGAGTGGGAGGAAATGGAGAAGAGGGATGCTGAAGCTCACCCTTGGCTCTCAGATTTCGACCAGATGCTCAGCAGCTCTTATGACAAGGTATCTGGATATTGTACATCTGTGCCCATTTACAGCATGGACACTTCCACTTAATTAAAAGGCTCTAGTCCGTACTTTATTACAGTTTATA
This sequence comes from Sinocyclocheilus grahami, assembly GCF_001515645.1. Lineage (NCBI taxonomy): Eukaryota > Metazoa > Chordata > Actinopteri > Cypriniformes > Cyprinidae > Sinocyclocheilus > Sinocyclocheilus grahami. The sequence continues at coordinate 793,650 of NW_015505552.1, forward strand.
CAACAGTTAGTTCCGGACTTTGATTCTGCTTTGGCTTCACTTGGAACTATTTTCATTGGTGGAGTAAAAATAAAACAAAAACTACTAATTTATTGAACTGTTGTTTAAAAGCAATATCACACTCGCAAATCATGATGTTACCTGTGGACGATATTCAGAAGAACATGTTAAATGTTGGATGCTATATATCCACTCTTTTCATACTTGAATTTAATTTTTTTTTACATTTTCTGCACAAAAAACTTTAGATACATTTTATTTTCCTTAAGTATATATTTTTGTATTGTTAAGAGTCCAAAAACACTACTGTTCAAAGTTTTTTTTATTAATGTTTATGAAAGATGTCTCTGTGCTTACCAGGGTGCAATTATTTGATCAAATTATGACAAATTATAAATTAAAATAACTGTTTTCTATTTTATTATATTAAAAAATTTCCCATGATGTGTCAAATCTGAATTTACACCAGCAGTTACTCCAGTCCTCAGTCTCATGTTTATTTTTTATTTATTTATTTTTTTAAAGAAATCATTCTAATATGCTGATTTGGTGCTCAAGAAATATTCTTTATTATTATCAGTGTTGAAAACAGTTGTTCTGTTTAATATTTTTGTGGAAACCATGTTTTTTTTTAAATATTCTTTAATAAATTGAACAGTCAAAATAACAGCATTTATTTAAAATATAAATCTTTTGTAACATTATAAATGCCTTTACTGTCGCTCTTGATCCATTGAATGAATCCTTGCTGAATAAAACTCCTTTTTTTTTCTCTCTCCAAAGAAAAAAATCTTGCTGAACTTTTGAATGGTAGTATAATTCATTTACAGGTATATAAAGTAGGGGTGGCACGATACCATTTTTTCAGAACCGATCCCGATCCGATACCAAAAGTTCTGAGTATCGGCCAATACCGATACCAATCTGATACCAGCACAGATTTTTTATTTTTTTATTTCTATACCTCAGTGTGTGTTGACCTGATCATCACTCTTTTGTGTATTAAATACAATCTACTAAATATAGACAACTTCATTATAAAGAAAAATAACAAATTAAAAAAATATATAATCATAATCTATGAAAAAAATATCTTAATCTAGGTTAGTGGATAATTCAGCAGCAAAAGTTACTCTACAAAAATGATGAGTTCACAATAATTTTATAAAATCTAAACATTTAGAGAAAAAACATTATTTAGTGGGGGAAAAATAAAAGTAAATAGGTGTAACAATGTTACACATTGCTCTTTGTATTGTAAAATACATTCATGAAAAACAAGTAAATATAATTATATATAAATATATGCAATAAATTAAAAACATTTATTTTACATTTATAGCACAGTAATGAGGCAGCAACATATAGATAAGACAGAACAAGAAAGGCTATTAACAATCTTTCATAGTGCAAAAGTATTATAACATGAAAAGCTCCTATACGGAGCGGCACAAAGCGCTTATGCGCATCCTGTGCGCAGAATGATTCAGCGCAGCAGCGCTCCGGCTCCGCATAGAAAAGTTCAAAGCACAAAGGGAAGAGACATTAATGCGTAGTGTATTATATCTGTGCGATAGTTTATTGCACCTTTTCTTTGAACAGTTTTAAATTTCAGTTACTCTGTGCGTGAAGAACAATTCATACTGTTGTGAATGAGAACTTAGTTTAGTACTCACATGCAGTGACTGCTGCTTTCTGTCCGTGTGCTTCGGATGTGTGCGCTCAGAAAACCGTATATCAGAAGTTTCAACTTTTAAGGTTTAAAACGCATGATTTCAGTGCAACAGAACCAAAACAGATGTTTTTTAAGCAGGTACGAGCTGTAATGGCGCAGCTCTACTCTGGAAAAGGGGGCGGGGAGCAGCAGCTCATTTGCATTTAAAGAGACAGGCCCGAAAAACAGCGTGTTTCTGCTTCCACTCAAAATAGGCATTTTCAAAATGCTATAATAATTGATCTGTGGAGTATTTTGAGCTGAAACTTCACAGACACATTCTGGGGACACCAGAGACTTATATTACATATTGAAAAAAGGGGCATAATATGTCTCCTTTATTGTTTTATATACCATAAAACTTACTGTGAATATGCCTTTACTTTTCTCCTAGGGATATCAGTTTGAAGAAGACAACCCCTACCTGTCCCATGATGATCCGTTTGCTGAGGGTATGAAGAGGATGGAGGCGGGGGACATTCCTGGAGCTGTCCGTCTCTTTGAGAGCGCGGTTCAGAGAGAGCCAGAAAACCAGCTGGTCAGAGCTTCATACGTATAATCCCGACAATCCCTCAAAAACTGATGATACATTTTGTCTCAAGGGATTCTAATGGTGTTCTTCTTTCTTGTTTGTCTGTGTGAATTGCTGACTGTGTGTGATGAGGCTGCAGGCTTGGCAATATCTGGGCACCTGCCAGGCAGAGAACGAGCAAGAGTTTGCAGCTATCAGTGCCCTCCGCAGGTGAGAAGTATAACCGCAACCTTACTGTGTACAGCAATTAAATTCTCTATGAAAAATCTGATTTAGTCAAATACCGCTTCCACCTTTTTAAAATTCAAGTCTCAATTGTTTTTAGATGTATTGAGCTGAAAAAGGACAATCTGACAGCTCTCATGGCTTTAGCTGTGAGCTTCACCAATGAGTCACTGCACAGACAGGCCTGCGAGACACTCCGTGATTGGTTGAGGTAAAAGTAAATAGGTGTAACAATGTTACACATTGCTCTTTGTATTGTAAAATACATTCATGAAAAACAAGTAAATATAATTATATATAAATATATGCAATAAATTAAAAACATTTATTTTACATTTATAGCACAGTAATGAGGCAGCAACATATAGATAAGACAGAACAAGAAAGGCTATTAACAATCTTTCATAGTGCAAAAGTATTATAACATGAAAAGCTCCTATACGGAGCGGCACAAAGCGCTTATGCGCATCCTGTGCGCAGAATGATTCAGCGCAGCAGCGCTCCGGCTCCGCATAGAAAAGTTCAAAGCACAAAGGGAAGAGACATTAATGCGTAGTGTATTATATCTGTGCGATAGTTTATTGCACCTTTTCTTTGAACAGTTTTAAATTTCAGTTACTCTGTGCGTGAAGAACAATTCATACTGTTGTGAATGAGAACTTAGTTTAGTACTCACATGCAGTGACTGCTGCTTTCTGTCCGTGTGCTTCGGATGTGTGCGCTCAGAAAACCGTATATCAGAAGTTTCAACTTTTAAGGTTTAAAACGCATGATTTCAGTGCAACAGAACCAAAACAGATGTTTTTTAAGCAGGTACGAGCTGTAATGGCGCAGCTCTACTCTGGAAAAGGGGGCGGGGAGCAGCAGCTCATTTGCATTTAAAGAGACAGGCCCGAAAAACAGCGTGTTTCTGCTTCCACTCAAAATAGGCATTTTCAAAATGCTATAATAATTGATCTGTGGAGTATTTTGAGCTGAAACTTCACAGACACATTCTGGGGACACCAGAGACTTATATTACATATTGAAAAAAGGGGCATAATATGTCTCCTTTATTGTTTTATATACCATAAAACTTACTGTGAATATGCCTTTACTTTTCTCCTAGGGATATCAGTTTGAAGAAGACAACCCCTACCTGTCCCATGATGATCCGTTTGCTGAGGGTATGAAGAGGATGGAGGCGGGGGACATTCCTGGAGCTGTCCGTCTCTTTGAGAGCGCGGTTCAGAGAGAGCCAGAAAACCAGCTGGTCAGAGCTTCATACGTATAATCCCGACAATCCCTCAAAAACTGATGATACATTTTGTCTCAAGGGATTCTAATGGTGTTCTTCTTTCTTGTTTGTCTTTGTGAAATGCTGACTGTGTGTGATGATGCTGCAGGCTTGGCAATATCTGGGCACCTGCCAGGCAGAGAACGAGCAAGAGTTTGCAGCTATCAGTGCCCTCCGCAGGTGAGAAGTATAACCGCAACCTTACTGTGTACAGCAATTAAATTCTCTATGAAAAATCTGATTTAGTCAAATACCGCTTCCACCTTTTTAAAATTCAAGTCTCAATTGTTTTTAGATGTATTGAGCTGAAAAAGGACAATCTGACAGCTCTCATGGCTTTAGCTGTGAGCTTCACCAATGAGTCACTGCACAGACAGGCCTGCGAGACACTCCGTGATTGGTTGAGGCACAACCCTAAATACCGGCATGTCCTCGAGCAGCATGAACGAGAGAAGGAGCAGGAGAGTGTGAGGGAGAGGGAGAAAGAGAGGGAGAGATTTGGATCCCTTCTGCCAGAGTAAGAGGTTTCCTCAGTACACTGCATGATGAGGGACACTACATTTTGTTGGTTGCACCAGACACACCACACTGAAATCTCATTGACTGAAGTATGGCTTGGAGTCATTAAGATTTTTTTTTAAAGACATTAAAACTTTTTTCCAGCAAGGTTGCAATTAACTACATAAAATGATTGAAAATACATTTATGAAGTTACAGAAGATTCGTTTAAAATAATTGCTGTTCTTTTGAACTTTCCATTCATTGAAGAATCCAATAAAAATGTATCACAGTTTTCACAAAAATATATTAAGCAGCACTACTGTTTTCAACATTGTTAATAGTAAGAAATGTTTCTTGAACACCCAATCAACATATTAGAATGATTTCTGAAGGATCATGTGACACTAAAGACTGGAGTAATGATGCTGAAAATTAAGCTTTACCATCAAAGGATTACATTTTTGTTTATTCCTGAAAGTGTTTATGTGGAACTTGAAAAATATTGGATATTATATGACAAAAATTAGGGAGAATCATAAAAAAATGCAGTATGTAGAAGCATCATGGAAATTATGAAAATAGAAGGCAACATTTTTGCATTTAGTGTGGGTGGACAAATGGTTAGGACACAGTGTAAGTGTCACTGTAACATTGAGGGACGAGTCAGAATTATTTTACCAAAGACTTTAACTTGTATTGAATTCCTTTTTAAACCGTTTTTATGATTGCGCAACACTGTGAACTGATCAGACGTGGAAGCAGCCTGTTTTTAATGCCTCTTTTACATTAATGTGAGACATGCATAAGTGACTGGACAGGGCGTTGTAGCCAAGCAACAGATTTACATTTGTCACCAATCATAAGCGTGCAGTGCTCTAAAAATACACAATCTTATGCAAACACAGGTGTGGAGTTCAATCTGCAGACAGCATTGTGAGTAGCTGCATATGCTCTGTTTTAATCAGTTGAGAGTGCAGATATTAAAATACATTTTTGTATGACTCCGGAATGATTATGCACTTTCATTTAATTCTTTCTTTAATTAACATTTTTTTTTCAAAATAAATTCTACTCACCATGTCATTCAAAAGCAACATGATTTGTTTTTTTTTCTTCTGTGGAGCACAAAAGAACTTAGTTTAGTACTCGCATGCTGTGACAGCCGCTTTCTGTCCGTGTGCGTCGGATGTGTGCTCTCAGAAAACCGTATATCAGAAGTTTCAACTCATATGGTTTAAAACGCATGATTTCAGCGCGATAAACAGAACCAAAACAGATGTTTTTAGCAGGTACGAGCTGTAATGGCGCAGCTCAATTCTGGAAAATGGGGCGGGGAGCAGCAGCTCATCAGAATTTTTGAAGAATTTTCTTGATGCTCTTCTCCAAGTACTTTAAGTGTATAAGGATGTGGTCCCTCAAGATCAATAACGACAAAAAAAGTGTCCTTAAATTGTCCCTATCCCTTTTAAGTAATAGGCTAATCCATTCATTCACTTGTTGTTCTTCCTCCTAGGGCACTGTTCAATGAAGTGCAGACGTTGTTTTTGAGTGCAGCGGCCGCTGACCCCACACAGGTGGACCCTGAGCTGCAGTGTGGTCTGGGCGTCCTCTTCAACCTGAGCGGAGAGTATGACAAGGCTGTGGACTGCTTCTCTGCCGCCCTGTCTGTGATGCCACAGGTTGGTTCTTTCACACTTAAGACTGTTACACCAAGCAAATTAAAACTAAAAAATATGTAGTTTTAATAATCATTCTAATTCTATGAGAATAGAGAAGTCCACACCACAGGTATAACGATAATCCCACTGAGGAACAATATCAGTGGAATCACTCTCAGTATGTTTTTTTTTTTCTAGTTGATGAAAAGAGAAAAAACTTTGACAGCAAGAAAAACATTTACTTAAAAGAGCTTGAGCGACAGATGACAAAACTGTAACGCACGCTTATTGTCCGTTGGTGTGGATGTTAATATAGCTATCTTTATAGTTTTTGTTCTTGGTATGTCACACTAGCTATGTTTCCAGCCAAACTTACAAATTAAAGTCCGCATGAAATCAAAATGGACTTTATTTACTTACTAGCGCACATTGCTAGTCTTGATGTGAAAACTTAAACCGTGCAAGTTAATCTGCTGAAAAAAATAGTTGTCTTGGTCATTTTTAATCAAAATCTGAACATTTACTTCCGCTCTGGAATTGCATTCCTTTGATGATGTCAGTTTGACGGCTTAAGCAGAATATCCTTAAACACACCCCTCCAACCATTAGATTGCTATGAGTGAGAGATGAGGAGCACTAAAATAAAACCACACCCTCTACTCAATATTCCGTTTCAGCTGGAAATACGTCACTACACTGAAATAAAGTTCGACAGCAACTTCCGGTTCATGCAGACTTTAAACTTGTGCGCAAAATTGGAATGTCGCAAGAAACATTTATGAATAAAGCACAGTTTCCATCTAATGAGTTGAAGAGAACAAAATCATCACTTCCTGATTAACTTGCGCTAAATATCATGAAGAAAAATTTTATTTGCTGCAGTAGGAGAAGGCACTGTTGGCTATATAATATTTTTGTATACAATAAATTACGAGCTTCAGAGACAAAAAGCGGCCACGTTATATTATTTTCAGAGCCTGCTGTTTAGGAACGCAGTTCTGGGAGTTAATTATAATAAAGCACTTTGACGAGACTTTGCTCAAACATTTTAGAATGACAAAATTTGCATTTCAGATGCTGTGCAATGAGATTGGTCCATTGGTTGGTCCAGTTTTATCCTATCTCAACGCAAAGTCACATGTCTTTTCTGATGTGCATTAAGGAATTTATTCGGTAAAAGTGTTTCCATCGTAGTTTATGCTCGTGTTTTCTTACAGGACAAGAAATGTATCCTACTTAGTTGAGCGCATAAGTTTTTTTTTAATGCGCATTTTTGAATTGAAGCACATCTTGGCATTTCCATCTAGCGTTTTTTGATGTTGTTTTTTTTAATGCGATATCCCAAAATGCGCATAAAAATAGGTGGATGGAAACATAACTACTGTTATATTCTACATATTGTTCATCAGTATTTTAGTTCACATTCTTCCTTCTCTCAACCCTACATGAAGGATTATCTGCTGTGGAACAAGCTGGGAGCGACTCTTGCTAACGGGAACCGATCAGAGGAGGCAGTTGCTGCTTACAGACGCGCGCTGGAGTTACAGCCTGGATTTGTGCGTAGCCGATATAACCTGGGCATCAGCTGTGTCAATCTGGGTGCGCACAGGTTAGTAAAAGAAGGTTTAACTAGAGTACACATGCCAGAAAGAGCTAAAACGCTACAATAAATGCCATCCTTTTTTTAATCTCTTTCAGGGAGGCAGTAGAGCACTTTCTAGAGGCCCTTTCTCTGCAGCGACAGGCCGCAGGTGATGGAGAGGGAGGTGCGGGTCGAGGACCAGGTGTAGCAGCCACTGTAATGTCAGACAACATCTGGTCCACATTACGCATGGCACTGAGCATGATGGGAGAAAGCTCCCTTTACTCAGCCGCCGACCAGCGAGATCTGGACACACTGCTGGCGCACTTCTGCCAGAGAGATGGAGAGACAGAATGAAGGATGGAGGAGACGAAGGGGCACAGGAAGATAGAATGCGAGTGTGGAGAAGCCTGTTTGGGAGAGAAAAGAGCTAGATTGGAGGTGTACATTTCAACAGAGGGCATGATTTTTGATGGTGCTAAAATGTGAGGAGATAAAAAAAAAGAGAACAAAACGAGTGTGAAACATCCATTAAGCTCCAGCACTATGTTAACGGACAGACGTATGAACTGATGACTGTCCTTAAGAAAAAGATGTTAAAAAGTCCATGGTACAAACTTGCTACGGTTTTTGTAACAAGTTTACGCTTACAGAGAATATGTTTTAATTTTGTTAATCTTGAAGATTACAGTTTTTTTTTTTCCATTGTCCTTATCAAAATTACTCTAATATTTCTCAAATGGGGGCAAATAAGGTCCCTGCACTGTGAGCTCAAAGTACTTGCCTCTGTTTGACACAGAGATGAGGATGTGGAGAAATAACTGTGTTCTACATCACTACGGATCCCATACAAAGTAACAAAGGTGATTTGCAAGCCTTTAAATTATATTGGCAACTTTATTTGTGAGTGACCATAGGGTTGTAAAACTGAAAGAACTTATCAGATATTTGCTTTTGCTGTAAATTAATTTGCTTAATTGTAAATTCCACTTGCCATATTGTGTATTGTATCATAATTATTAATGTTTTGCATATAGCCAATAAAAATTGCTATTATGATCTATGTAATTCAAGCAATAAAGCTTTGACAAATGCTTGGTAACAAAATTTTTTTTATTTTTTTTTACAAAAAAAAGAACAATCATATTTCTAAATATAAGTATTAAAATATGACACAAATAATACATACCTTTTTAATTTATTCAGCTTGCTGTTAAATCAAAATAGTAAAACTTTCAAATGTACAACATGCTTTCTATAACTGGCGAATATGAATTCCTTAACTAATTGGTTAACAGACGTATTTTTGGTAACAGAAGTGCGATTGTGTGCAGTGTGCTTTGACTTTATTTCAAAATACTAAACGTAAGAAGTAAGAATACGTCAACACGCGGCTGTATTTCAAACCGCTGGTACACGCCCAATAAAAATGTATTTTCAGTCTCAGCCAATCAGAAGCGCCGACGGAGGAACTTAGCGTTCAGCTATTGGTCTATTTAAAAATCGCCGCAAACACAGAACCACCCATTTAAATGCTCTCGCTGGAGTCACACACGGTCACGGAGTTTGGATTGGAAGACGACCGAAGCATTTCATTGTTATCTGCTTTTGTACATATATAGGTGTATAAAACTTAAAGTTGATTTGATACAGCTTGAGAGATTAAAAGGAAAATAGAGCGGACTGCACGTGGAACATCTTGAGCTTTAAGGTGAGTTAAAGTTTATTTATTGGACAATAACTTGTATTGTTGCTAAAAACGCGACACGGTAAGAATGGCAACTTCTTTATTTAGCGTTAACGTTAATTGAATTAAGAGTTTTACGTACATATGTTTTAGCAATGTTCTAGCAAGTCAGCGCATTAGGGTTGTATCTGCTTTTTCGCTTCTTACCAATAATGTTTTCATAAACCGTGCTGTTTTTCGGTAGCAAACAGTGTAAAATGGGTGCCGGTGAAAGCAAGCTGTCTGTGGCATCAACACCAAAGCTAGAGCCGAGCCAGCGGCCGAGAGCAGCGCGAGTAGCGAGACTCTCAGACCCGCGTTCACCGTCCTGCGCTATCGACCGCACACCTATACAGGTACAAACACAGCCAACACTTCTTCTTCTTAGTTTTATGGCGAGTTGCAATCTTTGCGCATATCGCCACCTACTGTGCCATTGTGCAATCAGGATTTGAAACACAGCAGCCTAGCGTGAGCGGAAGCCCCGGCTTAGCGTGCGCTGAGGCAGGATAGAGTGAGCTGAGGCAGCGGGGTTGAGAACGGCGCAGCCAGCGGATCCGACGAAGGAGTGGCAACCACATGTGACGACCCCGGGCTGGACTCTGCTTCGTCCACGGTGAAAGCCGATCTGGCGATCCACAGCACTAAGTTGATGTATTCCCTCAGCGACCAGCACAGATCAGCTCTAGGCATGACAAAGCGGATATCGTCCTCTTTTGGAAGACCAAACAAAGTAGTT
>NW_015505552.1:803679-824637 GCF_001515645.1 Sinocyclocheilus grahami
CTCAATTGTTTCTTTCTCACCACAAAATTCACATAAGCCGTTAACATGTACACCAATTAAAAACAATGAACCATTCAGCCCTGAATGACCCAGTCTTAATCTAGCTATTATCCCCTCTTCCTTCCTCTTACAATCATTTTAGTATCTACCTGCTTTTTGATTTTATATAAATGTCTTCCCTTATAATCTAGATTCCACACTTCTTGCCATCCCCTTGTAACATTCCTCTTAGTAATACTTTTAACTTCCCCTCTGCCTAATGGAACATTGATATCAATTTCTTTTCTTTCTTTTTTTTTAAAGCATTTTTAGCCAGTTGATCACTTATTTCATTCCCAACTACCCCTATATGGGCTGGAACCCAACAAAATCCTATTAAAATTCCTTTCCTTTGAATTCGCCATATTAACATTAAAACTTCATTCATTCAATCTTCTCTAGATGACTGGTGGCTGGATAATGAAGTTAAGACAGAAGCAGAGTCTGAGCAAATCACAGCTCTGTCTGGTGTCACTTCCTCTACCCACATAAGTCCCACTATAATAGCAACCATTTCAACAGAATATATTGATAATTCAGATGACCGTGTCGTTTTGGGTTTCATCAGTAGTTCATCATTCATCTGTATGTGTTTATACTACATTTCCATTTAAATGTTTGTGGGCAGTATGATTTTTTTTATTTTTTTCATTCAGCAACGATTCATTAAATTGATCAAAAGTGACAGCAGAGATTTCCATTTCAAATAATTGCTGTTACTTAGAAATTTCTATTTTTCAAAGAATCCTGAAAAAAAGAATTGTGGAATATTTATTCATTAATTGTTTTTAGTTAATTCTGTGTTTATTATAATTGTTTCTTGAGGATCAAATCCGAATATTACAATTATTTCTGAAAGACCATGTCACACTGAAGACTGAAGTAATGATGCTGAAAATTCAGCTTTGAAATATTTTGTAGTAATATCTCACAATTTTCCCCCCAATTAAATACAGGCTTGGTGTGCATTAGAGGCTTCTTTTAAATGAATGAAAACAGCCAACACTTCTGTTTATGAGTCTCTAATAAAAGATTCGATTCGCTTGAAAAGATTCAATATGCCATTTTCAGATCCCGTGTGTGTGAGTTTGATTGAATTTTCCTGTAGGTGGGCGTGGCTTACTCTCCTCTTCCTGTGGCGGAGTCAGTCGGGCCTGTGTTTGACCCCCGCTCACCCACACCTGGCATCACTCGAACACCAGTAAAGGGTAAGTGAAGTGTATCACACGTGAACGGTTTATGCGTTTTTAATTCAAAATATTTAAACACGGCGAAAAGAGCTCAAGCTGAAAGCTAATTAATATTCATAAGCTGAGCCCTTTCTGTAAAGAGTGCACTTTCCTCCGTTGCCTTGGTTGTGGAAGTATTTTTTTTCCCATAGGGAAAAGTCTCTGTTAAAGAGTTAAAAGCCATGAACCAAACCTACCAGCTACAAGATGAATAACACCACAAACTTTTATATATTTTTTTTTTTAGCTAAAAAGTTTTTGAAAATTAGAAAGACAAAGGTTACAAGACGGTGTAGTTAAAGGAATAGTTCACCCCAAAATTTAAATGTTGTCGTCATTTAACGTTACTCACCCGTATGTCATTCCAAACCGGTATGAGTTTCTTTAAGTTGAACATCAAAGAAGATATTGAGGAATGCTGTTAATCAAACAGTTGATGGTCCCCATTGACGTCCATAGTATTTCTTTCCTTACAATAGAAGTCAATGGGTGCCAACTACTGTTTGGTTCTTCAAAATATTTTCTTTTGTGTTCAACATAAGAAATTTTACAGGTTTGGAACAATATAAGGGTGAGTAAATGATGACAGTTTTCATTGGGGGGGTGAACTATTCCTTTAACTGCTTTCCTGGGGGGGGGGGGGCCTCAAAAAATATAGAAAAATAGTTTTTTTAAAAACTTTACATTTTATAACTTTTCTATGATGCGCATATAACTTTTATATTTGGATTTGTTTTTTTAAATATCTTGAATAATTATATTAATTTCTAAGTTATTAATTTTTTTCCCCAAATGATTACTTGGTTTGTATTTGTGAATTTTTTTTTATATTTTTAACATTCCAAAAAATATGAAATAATGTTACAAACAAACAAAAATGATGCTTTTTAAATTAAGTTAAATGGATGGTTTTCATTGTTTTGGGACCATTGAAAATATCAGTAAAGGTAGGAATCGAAACTATTGTTGAACGCTGTGAGGCATTGGGAGGGGCAAAATTTTTTGTAACGGCGTTCCGGGGGGGGGGGGGACTCTAGATAAATATAAAACTATTGATTTAAAGATGTTGGTGATGATACACATTTTACATTCATAATGCGTCACATACGCATATACTGTTAAAGGGGTCATATGATGTTGCTAAAAAACACATTATTTTCCACATATTGTACATTGTTTCTCCTCTATGCCCCGCCGTCGATTTTTACAAAGCTCATCGGTCTGACGGCGACACCATTAGCTTTTTATAAATGTCTGCACCTGCTCTTACATTAAAAGGTGGATAGAAGACTAACAAAATGAGGAATCTGTAGTGTACACTAGAATGTACTAGTGTATTATTATTATTTTTTTCTTCTCTTCCCCAAGTATGCTCTTTCTCAGTGGTTATAATTTTTTTTCATTCAGCAACGATTCATTAAATTGATCAAAAGTGACAGCAGAGATTTCCATTTCAAATAATTGCTGTTATTTAGAAATTTCTATTTTTCAAAGAATCCTGAAAAAAAGAATTGTGGAATATTTATTCATTAATTGTTTTTAGTTAATTCTGTGTTTATTATAATTGTTTCTTGAGGATCAAATCCGAATATTACAATTATTTCTGAAAGACCATGTCACACTGAAGACTGAAGTAATGATGCTGAAAATTCAGCTTTGAAATATTTTGTAGTAATATCTCACAATTTTCCCCCCAATTAAATACAGGCTTGGTGTGCATTAGAGGCTTCTTTTAAATGAATGAAATTACTAAAAATTATTGAATTGCAATGTTATTTTGACAAAAAATATAGAAAAATAGTTTTTTTTAAAACTTTACATTTTATAACTTTTCTATGATGCGCATATAACTTTTATATTTGGATTTGTTTTTTAAAATATCTTGAATAATTATATTAATTTCTAAGTTATTAATTTTTTTCCCCAAATGATTACTTGGTTTGTATTTGTGAATTGTTTTTTTTATATTTTTAACATTCCAAAAAATATGAAAATGTTACAAACAAACAAAAATTATGCTTTTTAAATTAAGTTAAATGGATGGTTTTCATTGTTTTGGGACCATTGAAAATATCAGTAAAGGTAGGAATCGAAACTATTGTTGAACGCTGTGAGGAACTGACTGATGTGTGTCCTTCCTCCATCAGGTGACTTCTGCACTTCCAGAGTCGAGCCATGAGCAGCAGGAGGAGAGCAAGCCTCCCACACCTCAATCTGTTGTCTCCAGCAAATCCAGCCCAGTTGAAATGGTCCAGTCTGGCATCCGTTGTCTGAAGTTTGACACCCGCAGCCCGAGTCAGGCCATTTTTAAGCCCCAGTGGTTGGGCGTGGGCTTCGGGAGCACTGGAGTCAGAGCGAGAGGGGTACAGGCGCGTGGAAAAACATCGGTGTCCTCACCACTCTCCACCAAAAACACGGCCACAAATGAGAATAACAACATGGTTGTGCGCACCAAACAGAGACCAAGAGGTGAGTGTGTCCGTCACCACACAGCATCAACATTTTGTACAGCTAAAATAAGTGAAAGTGGCGACACCATTAGCTTTTTATAAATGTCTGCACCTGCTCTTACATTAAAAGGTGGATAGAAGACTAACAAAATGAGGAATCTGTAGTGTACACTAGAATGTACTAGTGTATTATTATTTTTTTTTTCTTCTCTTCCCCAAGTATGCTCTTTCTCAGTGGTTATAAACTACCAAATTGAGGTATTTGCTTGTTTAATTATACAGAAAAAGTTCTGGTTGGTGAGGGCAGATCGCCTCTGCAGATCCTGAGGGAGGCTAATTCACCCAGAGACCGCAACTCCCAGGTAATTACTGTTGTTAGTCACTAGTTATATTTAAACCTTTGTGCTTATTCAACTTGTATTATGTAGTCACTTACTAAATGGATCTTCATGTCTGTCTTCAGATGAAGTTGAAAGTGTCCACCCCTGAAAAACAGAGATTCAGCCAGATGGACAGGAGAGCTCTGATTCTGTCACTCAACAAGGAGAACGAGTGAGACGAACCGAGCAGACCAGGATAAATCCAGCCAACACTATGTATACATGATCATTCTTTTTTCCTATTCTTTACCCTTTCTTTGTGTGTTTGTAAATGAACTCTTTTAATGTAAATAAAAACAGCTTCATATTTTTGTGGCAACTGTGATAAATTACATTTTTTCCTGAATTGTTTTATGAATGGAAAGTTCAAAATAACAGCATTTATTTGAAATGGAAATATTTTGTTACATTTACTGTCACCATTTTAAACAATGCATCCTTGCTAAATAAAACTATTCATTACCTTTGGGAAAAAAATGACCCCAAGCTTTGTTTTCAGTTTCATCAGATATGAGAGATATAAAAATCAGCCAGGTTTGTTGTAGTTTTTTTTATTGGCAGAAAAGCAGAAAAAACAGATGACACTAGCAATGCACTATCAAAAAAATTTTTAACACTAAACTTAAAAGAAGCTTCAATCAGACAGTCTCACTAAAACTTGTTTAATCTATAATTTGTAAACTACATTTTATAAAAGTGAAAATATCATTCTGTGCAGACTTAAGTCATTATATTCGATCTTGCGCAACTATTTTGGCAACCTCTGTCATAGGTTTGATAGCACAGGATGCATTTAGATCTCAGTAAGCTTAATTCAACTAGTGTTGAAAGTCTTATTTCATATGCTATTATTGATAATATGCTGTGACACCCATGTGTTAAAGACCCTATCCAAAAAGTACCTCACAAATCACCAAATAGGTAATGGCTTTGTAAATGCCCACTTTTGCAGTTAGCAGTCCCTGAAAAACAGGTTTTCTGGTATTGCATGATTTCTTTGACAAGATTATTCTACAGGTCAGCCCATCTTTAAATGAGGTTTTCTTATTCACAATCGTTCTCGTTGTGACGGCACAACAAACATATCGCTTTCCCTCCCTACTTATTCAACTATATCCTACCGTTTCAATTGTCCCCTTTACATTTTACCCTGTCTTTGACATATTCTATGTTTGCCTCCGTTTGAGACAGAGCCTTAGTTCCAGATCTTCAGAAAGCTATCCCATGATCCTGTGCAGCAGGCCATCCCATCAGGTGTCACGCCAATACAGCTCACTCTGTTGTCATGACCGGACAACACTCCTGGAAAAGACAAACACTATTTTATTATAGTTAATATACAGATATTTTTGCATCTAATATGCTTTATCGTTCTCCCGAGATTGACATCCATCCTTGCATCTTTTTCCGGTGACATACCGACTCTCTCCGCCTTCAGCGAGTCCCAGATGTTGCAGTTGAAGTCGTCGTACCCAGCGAGGATGAGTCTTCCAGAGAGAGAGGGAGCGAGGGAGGTCACGCCGCACATGATGCCGGAGTCCTGGTACGTGATGAGCTCCTGGTCTGAACGCAGGTCGTACAGCTTGCAGGAAGCATCATCTGAACCTGTGATCACTGCATTGCCATTGGGGAAAAACTGAAAGGTGACACAGAGAGAAAAATGGATGCATTTATTATAATACAGTTGAAGTCAAAAGTTTACATACATCTTGATTCTTTTTGTTTAGTGATAGTTGTTCATTACTCCCTTGTTTGTCCTGAACAGTTAAACTGCCTGCTGTTCTTCAGAAAAATCCTTCAGGTCCCACAAATTCTTTGGTTTTCCAGCATTTTTGTGTATTTGAACCCTTTCCAACAATGACTGTATGATTTTGAGATCCATCTTTTCACACCGAGGATAACTGAGAGACCCGTATGCAACTATTACAGAAGGTTCAAACGCTCACTGATGCTCCAGAAGGAAAAAATATGCATTAAGGGGGTGAAAACTTTTGAACAGAATGAAGATGTGTACATTTGTCTTATTTTGCCTAAATATCATATATTTTTAATTTAGTACTGCCCTTCAGAAGCGACAGAAGATACTTATATGTTTCCCAGAAGACAAAATAAGTTACATTTACCCTGATCTTCAAATTCAAAAAGTTTTCTTAATGCATAGTTTTTCCTTCCTTTCCTTTCCTCCTCCTTTTGGTAACATTTTGCAGATTCTGCAAGGTGTATGTAAACTTTTGACTTCAACTATATATCGCAAAACTTGCTGCCACTGTAAGTGGCCCATCTTTAAATGAGGTTTTCTTATTCACAATCGTTCTCGTTGTGACGGCACAACAAACATATCGCTTTCCCTCCCTACTTATTCAACTATATCCTACCGTTTCAATTGTCCCCTTTACATTTTACCCTGTCTTTGACATATTCTATGTTTGCCTCCGTTTGAGACAGAGCCTTAGTTCCAGATCTTCAGAAAGCTATCCCATGATCCTGTGCAGCAGGCCATCCCATCAGGTGTCACGCCAATACAGCTCACTCTGTTGTCATGACCGGACAACACTCCTGGAAAAGACAAACACTATTTTATTATAGTTAATATACAGATATTTTTGCATCTAATATGCTTTATCGTTCTCCCGAGATTGACATCCATCCTTGCATCTTTTTCCGGTGACATACCGACTCTCTCCGCCTTCAGCGAGTCCCAGATGTTGCAGTTGAAGTCGTCGTACCCAGCGAGGATGAGTCTTCCAGAGAGAGAGGGAGCGAGGGAGGTCACGCCGCACATGATGCCGGAGTCCTGGTACGTGATGAGCTCCTGGTCTGAACGCAGGTCGTACAGCTTGCAGGAAGCATCATCTGAACCTGTGATCACTGCATTGCCATTGGGGAAAAACTGAAAGGTGACACAGAGAGAAAAATGGATGCATTTATTATAATACAGTTGAAGTCAAAAGTTTACATACATCTTGATTCTTTTTGTTTAGTGATAGTTGTTCATTACTCCCTTGTTTGTCCTGAACAGTTAAACTGCCTGCTGTTCTTCAGAAAAATCCTTCAGGTCCCACAAATTCTTTGGTTTTCCAGCATTTTTGTGTATTTGAACCCTTTCCAACAATGACTGTATGATTTTGAGATCCATCTTTTCACACCGAGGATAACTGAGAGACCCGTATGCAACTATTACAGAAGGTTCAAACGCTCACTGATGCTCCAGAAGGAAAAAATATGCATTAAGGGGGTGAAAACTTTTGAACAGAATGAAGATGTGTACATTTGTCTTATTTTGCCTAAATATCATATATTTTTAATTTAGTACTGCCCTTCAGAAGCGACAGAAGATACTTATATGTTTCCCAGAAGACAAAATAAGTTACATTTACCCTGATCTTCAAATTCAAAAAGTTTTCTTAATGCATAGTTTTTCCTTCCTTTCCTTTCCTCCTCCTTTTGGTAACATTTTGCAGATTCTGCAAGGTGTATGTAAACTTTTGACTTCAACTATATATCGCAAAACTTGCTGCCACTGTAAGTGTGTGCTGTGTGGATGCTTCAAGCTGTTCTCAGTGGTTGTTAGTGTATCGCTATGTGGTTTCTAAGTTGTTCTGAGTGGCTGCTTTCTGATCCAGGTTCAAAGACTTTAGAATATTTTTGGTCCCTAAATATCCTTCATGTTTGTAGTGCAAACAGTACAGAATAATCTACATAATGTATAAGTTAAATACATTAAGGCAGTGGTTTTCAACCGGGGGGCCGGGGCCAACTAGGGGACCTCAAAAACTTCCAAGGGGGCCTCAAAATAACTTAAAAATTGTAATAAAATAAAAAAAGCTTAAAAAAGGCAAAAACAACAAAAAATCACCCCTTCGACAGCAGTTTTTTTTTTCTTTGAAGAACCAGTTATGAAAAGTAATAAAATTGCATTAATTTTATAATAAATTAATAAAAATGTATAACTAAAAGTATTAAATTATTAAAACTTATAAAAATAAAAATGAATGATTAAAAGTAATAAAAACTAATTCTGAAATAAAATATAAAATAAATGTCAGATGAAAAACTTACTACTAACTAACTGAAATAACTGAAATAAAATGCTTTATTTTAATACATTAAAATAACAAACTAAAAGAAAAAGCTAAATAGAAATATTTTATATCTAGTAAAAATGATAAAGGCACATAACAACATTAGTAAAATGTAAATTAAATAATAATTGAAAATAATAAATACTATAAAAGTATATTAATAATACTCAACAACAGTGCTCTATGGGCATTTTTATGATGTATATCCATCCTTCTAGTTTTGCCAAATTGTAAAATATTTTAGTAGTAAGAAATGTTTTGAAAAAAAAATAAAATCTTGTGGCCTTGAAATATTGTTGCCGACAGTGAGGAAATGTGGGGAGGGGGTAAAAAAGGTCAAAAAAGGTAAGAACCACTGGCAAAAATAATAGTATATTAAAGTCTTAGCAAGCCCCATTCATTATCATCAAATGTAAGTAATCAATATTTCTGTGGTTATGGATTAATTACAGCCTTACTGATCATTCTTACCCCTATGGCGTTAATGTCACTCTCATGGCCTCCAAAAGTCTGTCTGCACTGGCCGTCACGGATGTCCCACAGTTTGGCTGTGAAGTCACAGGCTCCTGAGATGAAAGTGTTGAAGTCAGGGGCCACACCCAGAGACATACAGTCACCCAGATGACCCGCAAACACGGTCTTCTGCGATCCTGTCTCGATGTCCCACAGAACACTGGAAACAGGTCAGAGGTCACCTTGTTATTACTGTTACATTTTCTTTGCTATTTTAGATTATAGCTATTAGAAGTCTAAAGTGAATGTACCAGGTACAGTCTCCAGAGCTGGTGATGATCTCATTGTCATTCAGGAAGCGGCAGCAGGACAGGTAACCTGATCAACACAAAACCCATAACAGACATTCAGATCATATACAGTCAAAACAGAGGTGCAGCTAACCGATGTTAAATATTTCATTGGCTAGACTGGTTCACATATGCTCACCTGTGTGTGCTGCGAGCTCACGCATGACCTTCACGTTGCCATCTTTGCCCTTCAGGTTATAGATGGAGCACATGTTGTCAAGTCCTCCACACGCCACCATGTTTCCTGAAGGTGCGTACGAACATGTCATCACCCACGAGGACTTCAGTGGGATTGCGTGCACCTAGACCACAATCAGAGAGGATGGGTAATTAATATTCTACAGATCAAGGTTTATCGGCGAATGGTATTATATACATTGAGCCTTATTCGTGAAACTTTCGTAAATATGAATAATTGGTGTGTAAAATGGACCTTTCCCTTTGTCTGTAATAACAAAATTGTTAGATATAGTCTCAATAGCACTAAATAAAATCAAAATTACTTTGGTTTATGATTAAATAGGTGGCATAAAGCAGCTTCTATATCCTATAGAACTGAAACCGTCTCAGTCGTGCTTTCGTGCTTCATGTCATTTAAATACGTCTCCTCCCTCTTGCACACAATGTGACCACTGGCAGGTACTGATTTTCCTAATAGCCTTCACCAGAAACGATTTGCATTTAAATGTACGTGACAGCAGCTCCAAGTTAAAGCATCAGATTTTGTCATTTGTAACGTCTGTAACAACAGATAACTATAGGCTCGATGATTTTTGGCCTTTTTTGTAGCAAAGGACTAAGATCAGACTTGTACCAGAATGTAACACTGAAAAACTTTTCAGTACCTTGTTGGTGGTGTAGCTGTCCCATACAATCAGTTTACCGTCTTGAGATGCACTGACACACAGTCTGAGAGAAATATAAAAAAACAAACACCAGATTAGAAAATAAATGTTCTGTATTATTTTAGTATTCTTTATATACTATTATAGTATTTCTTAACATTTTGAATTAGAATTGATTTTATATTTCCAGTTTGAGTTTGTTTCAGTATTTTTATGCGCTTTTGTCATTTTTACTAGTTTTTTAAAAATATTTACATATTGACTTCAGTTTAGTCATCTACTTAGTACTAAAATTTTATTACAAGTTTTTAAAGTTAAACTGTAACTTAAAATCTAACATTTATATTTTATTTGAATACCTAAAACCACAACTAGTGAAGAACGTTTCTAACATCACCAAGGTTACAGGTTTGATTTTAAAAGGACGTATGAATACCAAAATCTTAGGATTTTACAAGCTATATATTAAATATATATGACTTACTTGCTTTTTAATACTTATGACCTGGACCAAATGTAAAAATAAATGTTTGAAAAGACTTGCGGTTAATTCAGTGTTTGTCTCAAGTGAATTTACTTCAACACACACACACTCAAAAAAAACATATGCAAAAGATCTGATCCCTTTCCAACCTCCTACATTAAACAGAATGTGGTTTTGGTGCAGAAGTCAAATTTCTTAATCACATTCAGACCTGCATCATTGCTTGCTATTGTATCCATGTACAAATATCTGTTTACGTAATCATTAATTTCACTTATCTTTGCCCAAATAAAGTGTATTATGTGTATTTGGATATGCTTGCAGACTAGTACATGTGGAACAGAATGTATTGCTTTTATTTGCATATAGACGTTTACTTTGAGTCCCCCCAGTGCACGGCATAGATTTTGGACAGATGTCCTCTCAATGTCTTCCTGGTCTTTAGCTGGACACGTCCCACAACAGCTGTCCCCGCCACATGATCCTGCAGCGTGAGGTCCTGCACTGCTTTACGAGCCGCCTATAGAGCACAAAACATCCACAGCTGATCTAGAACTGAGAATCAATCGGTGATATTCTGTAAAGTTACACAGATGTTTGTGAAGGTTTATCAGACATATTCTTGACACTAACAGTAATCTCATCCTTCAGGCTCTCCGCCTCCTTTCGCAGTTGCTCCATTTCACCCATGGCAACGGTAGTCAGGCACGGTCACCCACAGATACAGACAGGAAGTGAGGTCAGTAGAGCCAAGAGAATGCTGGGGGAAAACTCTCCTGAAAATGAATATACATTTCATTGTTACATCAATCATGACAGTGCAATTGACTTTACTGCTTGTGGCAAGAGCTCATTGTTGTTGCTTTCACTGTAATATATCTTCAGTTCCCTCGTTCAACATCTATTTGCAATTCAAACTCCCTTCGACCTGGTTTGCAAATCCTCACAAATGAGGATGCATGCAAAATTTCACTCGTACCACCACCACAAACATACAAGTGCATAATGAGTCAGAGTCAAACAAGAAACTACTTTATCAAACGCCATACACCTGCTTATATAGAATCAGATATTACATATATAGATGGCTTAGTTCATAAATACTTTATATACATCTACAGCACATTAGTTTTTGGGTACTGCTCCCTTGAAATTAGAGTAATAAGAATGATTATTGTGACTATTTACAGTGCCTTTCATAGAAACAATGAGTAAAAAACAGGTAAACATTCCTGAAACCCATATCAGACATTATTGATGAGGCTTGACTTTCTCAATACTGTCATCTATAATAATTGTGCCCTTCCTCTTGGATGGTTCACCCCAGTTTGCTTGAACAATTAGAGTGCTGTCATTCGCCTTAACGAAAAGCATTTTTAAAGTAAATATTGAGTTATTCTTAAGTTTGAATATCATGTCTTACCTTACAAAGGAAGATTAATGTAGGCTATTTCCTTTTGTTGAATGGTTTATTGAATCTTTGTGTCTCTCCCGAGCTCTCAAGACCAAATGACTTTTGCCTAAAATTTGTTTGAGTGGAGACAGCGAGAGAGCAAAGGGTGTGGATGGGAGGGAGCTGTCCTGTAACGGACATCAATAAATAGCCCTGTTCTGGAACTCAAGGTAAACGTCATACCTGGAATTTGTGTATTTGCCGTCAGTGTGAGTTAAAGGGCAAGGTAATGTTATTATCAACAAGACCGTGAGCACCAAACCAGAGCACCATAACCAGAAAGAGACTAATGAGAGAGAGAGAGAGAGAGAGAGAGAAACAGACAGGCAAGAGAGAGTGAGTTTAAATCCTCAACATTGCTGAGATTTTAAGGGAGGCCTTTTGAATCAAATCTGCTCTCATCCGATTATTGACTGCTCTTTGCATCTGGATAAGAGCTACAGTAGAGATGGGGAGGGGGATAGAGGGATAGAAACAGAGAGCGAGAGAGCTGGGAATGGGTGTGAAAGTGTGGCCTAGCCATCGTTTGAATTTGAGTTTTCGGCAAATTACTTTGTTTAAAGAACAGTCTGCCATAGTATTATCAAGTCATTTCCAAACCTTTTATGGTTAAAAAGTGCTATAACTATTTATTTAGAACCTAAAGATGATTCATTATACTATGATTAATTATTAGGACATTTATAATAATACAAATATTTCTTAATATGTGCACCTTTCTAAACATGAATCACAATGTAGAGAAATTATTAATTACACTACACAATGTCTTTTTTTATCTTCTGATATCTTAAAAGCATTTATTCTACCTAAAATGAAAAAGTAAAATGTTGCTACAGCACCAAAACAAACCAGTTTTTTACCGATTTAAATCTTAAAACTGATTGGCATGTATGTTATGGTTCGGTTCTGATTTCAAGTGAAAATTTCCTAGGGTAGTCCATTATCATAATCTTTACTTTGCCATATTTGTAAGTAAGAACTAAATCGGTAGCAACATATAAAAGACCAAAACTACAGGACTTAAAAACGTCATCACTTACCTGTTCCTCTGGGATGTTTCTTCACTCTATTTGTATTTCTTATTCCTTTTCAACTCTCTATCCACTTGCCTTTTTTTCTCGGGACAATGTTCATTCAGGTTTTCTGCTTTACGCACCTTCTGATCCCTCTCTCTCTCTGTAAACTCTGTGATGCTTTTGTGATGGGCAGATGAGGATTGGAGGGGATGAAGGGAGATCAGGGCTGAAAGGATAAAGCCTGGGATGGAGAGAGCGAGAGGGAGGGAAATCTGTTAGGAGAGGAGAGAACAGAGAGTAAAAGACAAGAGAACTAAATAGTGGAGAGAATCAGGTCATGGGGTCACATGACAGAAAGGCAGGTGTGAAGGGCCAGGTGAGGGAAAAGACAGGACAGATTTTATTTTATATTTACTTTTTTTTTTTCTGAGATGATGCTTATCCATCCATTTCCCCTTGAAATAATAAACAATGAAAATGTTGGCTAAAATTAGAAGTCATCTTTGAATAATGCTCAGCTGGATGGTTTAAGGCTCTGTAATGGACTGAAAAACCTACAATGGCAAAGTTGTTGAACTAAATTTCCTGAGCATGATCCTAAAGATCTGCACTGATGATACATCCATAAACTTTGAACATAGATGTCCCTGAAAACCGACACTTTTTTTAAAAAGCCATCAAATGAAGGTCATGCTTAGTCATGAATGAGCAGGCAGAACAGCCACAACATTCTCACATGTCAGTGTGATGGAAGAAAGCTGAAAACAGTAAATAATGGACTGGAGAGACATTTCTATGTATGGAATGATGAGCGGTTTCAGATCACTGGGAGCTAGTGTTGCGTACCTTGGAAACTTTCAGAATTAGCCATATTTATACTTTGAGATGAGTGGAAGGCTTTGTGATTCAACTACAGTATAATACACACTACACTAAGTTTTATTCTTAAGAGTGTGAACACTATTGTAACAAAACATAAATAACACATCGTTTCAGGAACAGATATGCGTGAGGACCATGAGAGAATTTTGTGCAACAAAAGAGCTTAAAAGCCTGTGAACATTTAAGGCTTCGCTTAAATCAATTTTAGTGTCCTGATTTAGAACTGACAAACTATCATTATCATAAATATAACTCGTCCTCCCCCACCTCGCTGAACCAGACAAAACATCACAGCATGGTGGATAAAATCATCACCCGATTTAGCAAGGAGGGGGGACAACGCAACCCATGGGTGAAAAGGATTATATTCTATTAGGACAAAAGGGAGTGGTTTACTTTTGCATGGATGAACATTGAGGAAAGGTTATGTGCAGCATTATATTCAGTGTCATTTAAAAAGCCCTTTATCGTAATGTATAGTTAAGATGTGTGCATTTGTACACAGTAAAAAAAAATCTGTAAAATTTATGGTAAAAAACCGGCAGCTATGGTTTTACTGTTTTAACTTAAATTTACAGTTAAGTACCGTTATTTCATTAACTGATATAATGTTAATATTCCAACCTATTGAAGTACTGAAATCTGTTTTGTACCTTTGTAATACACTGATAACCACAAAATGTGGTGATGAGAAAGTCACATGATGAACCAAAGCCCATCACAAGCAGCTTTTAAATAATAACACATATAGGAGGTGCACAGTGTCATTCACACAAATGCTAAACACCATCATGGTAACACACATGACACTGAAATAATGCAATAAGCATTCATTTAACAACATTAGGTGTAACACACAACCCTAATATACAAAACTGATAAGAAAAAACTAAGAAGAAACATAATTATTTCAACAACAAAAAAACATTAAATTTGAAATGTAACGCAGGGAATTCTGGGAATGTCAATTTATGGTTATTCACTGTAAATTATACAGTCTTTTTCACTTCCAAAAATGGTATACTACCGTAAAATTAATGTCCAATACAGTTTTCACCGTATATAGTAGGGGAATTTACCGTTAACCAATTAACAGGTTTTTACTGTAGCATTTTTACAGTCTTTTACCGTTAAATTCATGGTAATTTTTTACAGTGTATAGGATTGTCTATGTATGTGAGGGTGGATCAGGTTTTGCCTATGTTATGGGAAGCAAATGATCAGTCAACACTATCCACGAAGAAAATGGCTTAATAAACATGCTATGTATTGCCTTAATGAAAATGAAAAAAGTTTCTGTTTAGATAGGTAGGAGAAAGAAAATATCATTAATGCAATATAGAACAATAGAAGTTAAAGGAAAGTCCTGACCACAAACAATCTGTTTGTGTTTTAAGTTTTACGTTCTTACATATTAATGTATATTTAAATATGTATTTTATTATTTAATTTTGTACAACCGTTAGTTACTGTCCTGTAAATTTAATTGATCCAGCGGCATTCCAATCTTGAAAAAGTAGTAAACCATCCATATATTTCTCACGTACTGTTTCATAAATACTATAAGAATTCGGACATATTCTTCATGCCAAGTGTTTTTCACATTTTATTTAGTATGGAAATGTTTAGTACGCAGATCCAATATCACTGTTCTTTTCACCTCTCTGTTATTGTACGTTTCAGTCGGTCAGACTGTGTATTGTAGTGGTGGGGATGTTTTAGTGACAGGTTACTTACATTGTTACAACAGTAGGTGGCGGCCTCTTTAAGAATGAGTCATTGAATCATTCATTCAACCATTTTGTTCAACAACTGTTTTGTTCAGGAACAAAATATCACCACAGTGTATTGTTTGGAGATGCAGTCTATTTTCTGTGGCTTTGTTCAGAAATGTTTTCGTTGAGATCTAATTTGTCTAAAGTTCAAGTTTCTCAGTTAATCCTGTTTACTTTGTTAGCGCACATTACTCTAAGTTAATAAACATATGAAATTAGTTTGTCTTACACTTTTGTTTGAAATTTCCCTTCGGAATGGTGTTCCTTCCCTGATAAGAAGGAGAAGATCATTCTTAATATCTCCCTTCCACCTGTCAGTCTGCTGTGAGCTAGAGATGCACTAAAATCAAGCCTCTATTTCAGTCAGAGTACATCACAATACTGAAGGAAAGTCAGTCGCAACTTCTGACTGACGTTGACTTAATCTGTTATAAAAACATTATCACACTGGCAATGGTAAATCATGTACATTAATTATTCATGTACATGATTATTCATTTATTCATGTAAATTTAAATAAAATGTCATTGTTCACTGGTTTAAAAAGAATCTGAGCAATTCTTGGCATGTCTACAGTTTACTAAAGAAAGCATCCTAGAGCACTGGTTAAAAATGGACACGCTGAGAAAAACCTGCCGCTTTGAGAAATCCAGGTTAAACAAATGTTTCACTCTAAAAAAGCCATGCTAAAATGTATGAGAACGGCCCATCGGCTGCTCCATTATCACTATTAATATCCACACTCTTCAGCACTGGACAAAATCCTGCGCACAACACCAACATGTTGTGTAATGTTATGTTACCATGAGGGAGAAAGAGATTACTCATGAACGCATCTCGGTGATAGTCAAACATCGATGGAAACAGGTCAGAAGGGTCTTAGTCATTTACCTAAGAGGTACAGTACATCCATACATCTGCTCTGCTCTTAAACTGTTTTCCAGGCCTGCTGAGTATCAAATGCATAGGATGATATTAACACCTTTTGAACCATTAGCCATTCTATCCTCTATTTTACAGCGCAATGTAGATTAATTCAAGTACAGAGGATCAATGGCCAGTGTAAGGCAAGAGTCAGATTTTTGGTGCATTAGAGGAGGGTCAGTGGTATTAGGGTTTGGGTTTAATGGAAGGGGTGTCGTGTTGAGATGGGCAGTCGGGGTATGAATGATTACATGATTTCTTGCTTGGATTATTATTCCATACTCTAAATGGGAGATTTGTAAACGTCATAAACAAATGCACTCATTTATGAGGGATTATCTGTAATCTCGCTCTCCATCTCTCTCTCTAATTCCATCAGTGCTAATGTACCGCAGGACGTCAACACCTCCCCTCCTCCCTCTGTCCTCTCACTTGTTTTAATGTACTGTTGTCTAGATGTATTAAACACTTGTACCTTCTGTCTTTTTTGTTTCAGTTTTGATTCTGAGAAACTAATAAATTAATGATAAATTAAAGGTGCGCACAGTTCTTGATCGCTTTGACAGTGGTCTTGGATTTATATTGACACCTTGTGGTGTGGATGCAGTATGAATTAAAAAAACAAAAAAATGGGGCCAGGCATTAATGCAAATGATACTGATTTTAAGGTTACTCATTCATGCAAAATAACGTTTAAGGTTACTGATCTTATGCGAGTTTGAAAAGACACCCCAAAAATTTAAATTTGAGTTTGTTGTTTCTTCATTGGGTCAGATTTGGAGAAATTTAGTATTATATCACTTACTCACCAATGGATCCAACAGCTGATAAAAACATCACAGTTAAAAACATCTTAATGATTAATTTATTACAAACACATGTGTTTGTGATGTTTTTATCAGCTATTTAAACTCTCATTCTGACGGCACCCATTTATGCTCAAATTTCCAAATCTATTCCAATGAAGAAACTCATCTACATCCCTGATGGCCTGAGGGTGAGTCAATTGTCAGCAAATAACATTTTTTGGGGGGTGAACTCTGCCTTTATGGATGAACATTTATAAAAAATAAAAAAAAATAAACTTTTAATTTTCAATATGCAAAAAAAATTAGAACGAGGAAAATTTTTCAATAATAAATACTAATGATAAATAAAAAGAATAAATTAGTCCTTGAACTACAAAATTAGCCCATTCACCACTTCTTTATTTTTTTTGATAAAAAAAAATTATATTTAACCAAAATCAAAACAGGCATACTGAAACAAAGGCACAAACACATGCACACACTCTCATACTTATAGAGACATAACCATGTGAAACAGTCTGGGATAAATATAAACTAGTGTCCATGAAGAGACAGTGAATAAGCAGTGAGGCATTTGATGTCCATGGATGTCTCTTTGGTGATTGGCTCATTCATCTGTCTTTCTTACAGTTCATCCCGCCTGCCTGTCACTCTTTCTCTCTCTTTGCTCCTCTCTTTGCCTTGGCTTCTTCCACTGCGGGCAGTTTTTAAGGCGCTCTCGCCATCACCCGTCTCCTCTTTTACTACACTCTTTCCATCCGCGGCCCATAATTCTTCAGCTTCCTCACGTTCCTAAGATGAAGTTAAACATATGAGTAAGAGCACATACATACACCACTTTTAGTTTTAAAGTTTCCATAACAGTTTCTGACCATATCTCTGTGGTGCTTTTCAGTGGTGAGCCAGAGAGCCAATGCACATCGTCGAGCCGCTGTTACTGCAGTAACACCATGGGGATTGACAGGTCCTGATGTAAATCCAACCAGTCGCCCGCATTTTGGCTTAACCCTTGCCTGGGAGAGAAAAAAAGGAGATACTGAGATATTGGGTCTCTCACTATCATGCATTTGCACCAATTTGTGTGTGAAATCTGAGTATAGCAAATCGTGGTTCAACAATAACTTTTGTATTAAAATTCATTCTAAATGCAAATGCAAAAACAAAAAACCATACTCTGGGTGGCCTGGGTGTTCAGATGAAATTTTAAACATAGATATTTCATATTTCAAAGGCAATAAAGGGATAAAGGGTGTGCAGAAATGGCTAACCTCAGGCATAGTTTGAATATTCATTACTATTACTCCAGATTCATTAATATAATATTCCATATATAGTACTCCAAATTCATTAATATTAGAATGTTGTGAATTATGCAGAAAAAAATCTCTCTTACAAATAAAAAAAATCCATTCAGTTACTAGCGACTGTATTGTTATACAGGAGATTTTATTACATCCTTTTGTATTCTATTAGAGATAGCTTATGAGAAATCTATAAACATGGATCTAAATGAATGAAAAACATTTAGTGAATAGTGGGAAATTAATCTTACAGTGACTGTTTTGGCATCTCGATCAGCGAAAAAGAATTCACCTCCTTCAAAATCATCATTCAGGTAAAGAACTGCACTGCAAAGGCAACAGGATAAAGATAATCACAGTGTGTGCATAACAGAAAAGTGAAAAAACCACGTCATTTATGTCAGTCATTTGTATGATTTTACAGATAACCATGTCTCCTTTCTATTCAAATGAGGCTCACTGTAGAATATGCTGGATTCACAAAAATCAGCACCTCATACAATCAATGTTGCATAATTATTCCCAATAGAATTCATTTTTAAAAGCAGTGTTTGTACACACTTTATACTGAATATTTCCAGCAGTGATTGCCACCAATCATTAACTTGTGTGAAATGTTTACTAATTTTGTGTGTAAGAAGCTTGAAGTCCTATTCTGAATTTTTACCACACATCATCTGAATCTTATGAATTTAGTGAATCAGTGAAAACCACATATGCAAATGAAGGAAAACATATCAGAAAGCCTGTTTATTCCTAGTGAATTTTCTTTGTGTTTTGCCTATAGCTATCATGTACACATCTGTGCACCTGAGATCTCGATGAGTGAAGGCAGGAGCTTCTCTCCAGCACTGCCTGGTTTCTGGCTCCAGGATGCAGTTATCCACATGAACTGGGTGAGAAAGATCCAAACGCCCCTCCTGATGTCCTTCATACACAAAATCATATATGCACCAAGCAAAACGTCAACCCTCTTAATCATGTGTGTTTATGTGTGAATGACTGTTCCTGTTAGAGCACTATAGAAATTTGTACCTGGGATGGCGGAGCGGCACACTAAGTGTGTGTAAGCAAAGTAGAGAACAGAGTGACTTCTGAAGTACGAGTCCATCAGAATTTTAACTGTCTCCCCGAGCTCATGTAACAGCCTGGCATCTGATTGGTTAACCAGCCCATCTTGAGCCAACTGGAAAACAGATATTTTCCAGAGTATTATCTCTAGGGTATATGTGGTGAAAATGTCTATAATTTTATGAATCATTCTAGAATGAGTAATATTTTACCTTAAGTGCTCTGAGAACAGTCAAACCCTCAAACTTCTCATGCGGTGTGTGAGGAGAGCGTCTTCCTCGATAACCATCACCCACTGATGCAGCTACCTATCATCAACACATGCAGAATGTGATTTGAGATTCTTGCAGCTGCTCTCTGTTAGTAGGCTGATGGGCAATGCACTTCTTGCAACAGTAATTCAAATGGCAGATTTTTGGAGGGTTTTTGAAAAGCTCACGGTAGCAAGCTGCATAACGCGATCACATTCAGATTGGGATAAAACTCCATCCAGAACCACACGGTTGGTGCCATTCAGCCCCTGATCATCCATAGTGACTGTTACGCCAACCACAGGAACAGGACCACCTGAGTCAAAGAGACAGTGAGTGGAAATGACATAAATGCATGATGAAGAAGATTATGCATATAAAAACTTTTTGTAAGTGTGATATATATATACAGTGGGTACGGAAAGTATTCAGACCCCCTTAAATTTTTCACTCTTTGTTATATTGCAGCCATTTGCTAAAATCATTTAAGTTAATTTTTTTTCCTCATTAATGTACACACAGCACCCCATATTGACAGAAAAACACAGAATTGTTGACATTTTTGCAGATTTATTAAAAAAGAAAAACTGAAATATCACATGGTCCTAAGTATTCAGACCCTTTGCTTACAGCTCACAGTGCATGTCAGAGCAAATGAGAATCATGAGGTCAAAGGAACTGCCTGAAGAGCTCAGAGACAGAATTGTGGCAAGGCACAGATCTGGCCAAGGTTACAAAAAAATTTCTGCTGCACTTAAGGTTCCTAAGAGCACAGTGGCCTCCATAATCCTTAAATGGAAGACGTTTGGGATGATCAGAACCCTTCCTAGAGCTGGCCGTCCGGCCAAACTGAGCTATCGGGGGAGAAGAGCCTTGGTGAGAGAGGTAAAGAAGAACCCAAAGATCACTGTGGCTGAGCTCCAGACATGCAGTCGGGAGATGGGAGAAAGTTGTAGAAAGTCAACCATCACTGCAGCCCTCCACCAGTCGGGGCTTTATGGCAGAGTGGCCCGACGGAAGCCTCTCCTCAGTGCAAGACACATGAAAAAACACCTGAAGGACTCCAAGATGGTGAGAAATAAGATTATCTGGTCTGATGAGACCAAGATAGAACATTTTGGCCTTAATTCTAAGCGGTATGCGTGGAGAAAACCAGGCACT
>NW_015505552.1:828212-856607 GCF_001515645.1 Sinocyclocheilus grahami
AACTAACGAAGGAGTGGCTTCACAACAACTCTGTGACTGTTCTTGAATGGCCCAGCCAGAGCCCTGAGTTAAACCCAATTGAGCATCTCTGGAGAGACCTAAAAATGGCTGTCCACCAACGTTTACCATCCAACCTGACAGAACTGGAGAGGATCTGCAAGGAGGAATGGCAGAGGATCCCCAAATCCAGGTGTGAAAAACTTGTTGCATCTTTCCCAAAAAGACTCATGGCTGTATTAGATCAAAAGGGTGTTTCTACTAAATACTGAGCAAAGGGTCTGAATACTTAGGACCATGTGATATTTCAGTTTTTCTTTTTTAATAAATCTGCAAAAATGTCAACAATTCTGTGTTTTGCTGTCAATATGGGGTGCTGTGTGTACATTAATGAGAAAACAATTAACTTAAATGATTTTAGCAAACGTCTGCAATATAACAAAGAGTGAAAAATGTAAAGGGGTCTGAATACTTTCCGTAGTACCCACTGTATATATAGTAAGATATGCAGTAAGATTTATAAAGTTTTTTAAAGAATTCTCTTCTGCTCACCAAGCTTGCATTTATACAGCAATAGCAGTAATATTGTGAAATATTTTTACTATTTAAAATTACTGCTTTCTATTTGAATATATTTTAAAATGTAATTTATTACTGTGATCAAAGCTAAATTTTCAGCATCATTACTTCAGTCTTCAGTATCACATGATCCTTCAGAAATCATTCTAATATGCTGATTTGCTGTTCAAGAAACATTATTATTATTATTATTATCAGCATTTAAAACAGTTGAATACATTTTTTCAGGATTCTTTGATGAATAGAAGGATCCAAAGATCAGCATTAATCTGAAATAAAAAGCTTTTGTAACATTATAGACTATACCATTCGAAAGCTTGGAGTCAGTATAATTTATTTGGGTTTTTTTGGGAAAGAAATGATAGAAATTAATACTTTTATTCAGCAAGGATGCTTTAAATTGATCAAAAGTGATGACAGAGACATTTATAATGTTACAAAATATTTATATTTCAGATAAATGCTGTTCTTCTGAACTTTCTATTCATCAAAGGAACCTAAAAATATATATATATATATACTCTGCTTTTTTCAATATAATACTAATAATAATAATCAATGTTTCTGAGCAGTAAATCAGAATATTAGAATGATTCCTGAGGGATCATGTGACTGGAGTGTATGATGCTAAAAATTCAGCTTTGAAATCACAGGAATAAATTACATTTTAAAATATATTCAAATAGAAAACAGTTATTTTAGCTAGTAAAAATATTTCAAAATGTTAATGTTTTTGCTGTACTTTAGATCAAATAAATGCAGGCTTGTTGAGCAGAAGGGTCTTCTTTAAAAAACATTAAAAATATTACTGTTCAAAAGCTTTTGACTGGTAGTGTATGTATATACTGTACTGGTATATAAATACACACACATTACAGGACTGGACGGACAGAAACAGTGCTCGTACCTGCATAAAATCCACTGTCATCCACTTCTTCCACTTTCTCACCCTGCTTCAGTTTCTCATTAAGTTTTTCTTTCTCTACTCTGAGAAGAAAGAAACGTTTGAATCTACCAGGAAATTTATTTCACCAATCCCTTTCTATATTTTTTCTGTCTCACCTCCAGGTTTCTCGCAGGGATTCGGGCACAACGTCCTCGGGAGTCCACAGATCCTGATGGGGACAGACAGTGAGACTGAAGCTTTTTTTGGCTAGTTTCAGAAAGGGGAACAAAAGGTGAGAGGTGAAAGACAAAAAAACTCAAAAACAGCATAGAGGTATATACCGGGTCACTGAATTTAAAGTCCAAGTTTGCCATCCCAAAGTACAGTAGTCTCTTCTCTTGCAAAGCTCTGCTGATATACTTGGCAATTTCCTTTGAGAAAAAAGATAAAGTGGTCATTTACAGTCTGTATTGATCTGGACCATTGACTCATCTATTCATTCATCCATCCATCTAACAGACAGGCCCATCTATAAATGCAAACAGTATTCTTTCTACCCCATCTCCCGTGTGTCATAGTTACTCTACCAGTCAATGCATCATACCTGCATGGGGCCTGTTTCCTGAGCCTCTGTGTCGCCCTCTAGAGTCTGAGTGTAGAGTTCCAGATTACTAAGGAAGTCTGAATCTGTGGGGTAGAAGAACAGCAAGGAACGCAGGGTCTCCACCGCCCCCTTCAGGTCACCAGCTGCAGGACACCAAAGAGATGTAACAATTAAAAATCATTTTTGCCAATTAAAAAAACAAATAAATATATATATATATATATATATATATATATATATATATATATAGTTTTAAAATAATAATTGAAAGTAATAATAAAAGTAGTCAGAATACTAAAATAAAAATAAACATTTAGGATTAGATATGATCTGATTCCAGTTGTTAGATACTGTCAAGAAGAGAATTTAACTGGTTATTATTAAATGACAATTCAAGATGTGACGTGAAAAAGCTAATCCACTTCTACAGTGCAATAAAATACTATGTAATTTTTTTATATATATATATTAGATGAAAAGCTTCAACTTAAAAAACAAATGAAAATCACAAATGTTACCTAACTGAACTAACTGAAATAAAAATGCAAAGTTTGAAGTACTAAAATGACTAAAAACCAAAATGAAAATAAAATTTATTTAAAGCTAAAAAGAAATATAAAAAAACAAAAACTAATAAAAAACGACAAACACACATAAAAACTAAATTTCAGACTAAATTTAAAATGAAAATATAAAAATAAAAGCTAATTCAAAATATTATTAAATACTATAATAGCAAAATAACAATGCTATTCACATTTGCTTCATAAGATAAAGAATATAGAGTCATTAGAACGTTAGAGTCTTTGACAATGCCATTGAA
Organism: Sinocyclocheilus grahami; assembly: GCF_001515645.1. Lineage (NCBI taxonomy): Eukaryota > Metazoa > Chordata > Actinopteri > Cypriniformes > Cyprinidae > Sinocyclocheilus > Sinocyclocheilus grahami. The sequence continues at coordinate 831,102 of NW_015505552.1, forward strand.
ACGGTATACAGATCAGAAATTAGTAAGTACAATGTAGTTAATTAATATTACTCAGTACTTAAATGTATAATTACACTGTAACAAGGACACATTAAAATAAAGTGTAACCCAAATAAAACATTGGAAGATAAAAAATATATAATAAAATCACAAATTTAAGTTGTATTATGTACCATTGTGTTGATGTATTACATTGGTGCCTTTAGATCAACTTTATTCAACCAAGTGGAATTATGTTTTCGAAAAGGAAACAAAATAAATATTTCCAAAAATAAACACTGAAAAATAAAGAATTAAAGAATAATAATAATAAATCATTTGTAAATATTCCAAATAATGTGTCACTAAACACGGGTAGGAAACATCAGTACAGTCTTAATGACATCTGACCTTTGAACTGTGCAATATGTAGGTGCTCGAGTTGTAAGGGCAGGAAGTCCTCCAGAGCAGAAACTCTTCCAGGTCGCGTTGACACTAAGGTCACACACATCTGTTTGCATGACAGCAAGGAGAGAGAGAGGTCTGAAGAAACAGAGAAAGACTGAATTCACTGAACTGTTATATAATTGCCAAAATATGCCATTAAAGGTGCAACAAGCACCTTTAAACTGTTTAAAAACAAGAGAATCATTTGCAAATAAGATTGGAGTTTTACTATTCCTTGAAATAACCTGATATTATACTACTAATAGAAGCTGCAATAACTTGATAGACTTGGTAAATAAACATCCTTTTTCACCTGCAGCTCTCTCATAAATGCCCTGAACGTTGTCTGGCTCCTCTGGAATGACCCGGGACGCCATCACACATTGAGCTCTGCACTCTTCTGTCTGCTTGAGCGTCTCATTCACACACTCCTTCCACTTCTTCACTGCCTTCACCCAATCAGACGAGCTCTCAGTCAGAACGGCTGCATCATACATCTCCTAAAAAATGACAAACAATGTTACAAAATGATGTGAAGATGGCAGAGTAACTAAGAACAGCGGTATACAGGACAACTAATGCTGTTAATTTCAAAAGGAGTGAGAAAAAGAGACTTGTGAGGTGTAGGTGAGGACAGTGAGGTGTAGAGCAAGTATGTAATTCATAGAAGTTGACATTATCCAGACATCTGTCTCAAAGACAAAAGACAGCTCGGTCAGTGGGGGAAGAATCACCAAAATAACACTCTGCACAACACACTGGAAATCAAAATAACTATTATGATTCACAACAATGCAATTACACTGCCAGCAGTTATGAGAGCTGCTCAGACATCAGTATGCACACTGAGCACATGGAATTCAATTTACTCAATATATGACATTTGCAACAGTGTTATTTTAGTATTATGTATCATCATCTGTATCAAGATTTATTTTTATCCTCATACACAATTTCCCATAATAAATACATACATAAATAGGTAATGTTACATATTAACCGAAAATGTGTAGGCAGAAGCTTTATCTTATTTTTCCTACCCTTGTTTCATTATAATTCTAATAAGCATCACTTCTGCTAATTTTAATATATACCAGACACAAACACAGTTAATTAAGCCTGTCATAAATAACTGAAAGTTACATTTGTCGTTCATTGTTTACATATACAAATTATTTAAATTATTATGTACTTCATATTTATGAATGAATGAATACATTTTAGTTTAAACTTTAATAATCATGCTTTTGTAATTTTTTTTATAGTTTTTATATGCATTTTTATTTTAGTTTTGTTAATTTCAGTACTTCAACTTATTTACTTCAGTTAGTTACCAAAGCAGCATTTCTAATTTTTGTTTATTGTTTTTGGTTCAAGGTTTTATCTAATATTTGTATTTTATTTTATTTCAAATATCATAATTTTAGCTAACAATACAAATTCTGATCTGCAGACTGCAGATTCCCTTCTATTGAACTCACCCAGTGTTGCTCCTGCTCTCTCTCTCTGTCCAGGAAGGATTCTTCTTTCACTCCTAACAGTCTCCTGTACTTCTCAATGTTGTTCCTCATCTCCAGGTGACTTGGATTGGCAACAAAGAATGTGTGAGCAGCTGAAGCTGCTTTGGCCATTTTATCCAACTGTATAACAGAGGAAGAGGGAGCTTAAATTCACAAAACAAACCAGGGTATGTTTACTCAGACTCTTCCAAGTATGTTGCCTCATTTCATGTTTTAAACACTATGATTGGTCATTTTACCTTGTAGTAGGTGACTTGCAGGTAATTGTAAGGGTTGCGTGTTCCAAATTCATACTCAATGTCTGAAGATACTGGGAGCAGAGCAGCAGGAGAGACGCTTCGACCCATACAGAACCTCACACACTCAGCCCGCACCTGGATCCAGTCTAGTATCCCCAGGTCCCAGAGAGTGAAATCATCTTCGTCTACACACACACACATACACACGTCTGGTTTGCTATCCTTGTGGAGACTCTCCATAGGCGTAATGGTTTTTCTACTGTACAGACCGTATATTCTATTGCCCTACACCAACCCTACCCTTCACAGGAAACTTTCTGCATTTTTAGATTTTCAAAAAACTTCATTCTGTGTGATTTATTAGCTTGTTTACCCGTGGGGACCTCAATTTAGGTCCCCATCGTGACACGAGTCCCCATGAGTCTGTGTGTATTCAGGTTTAAGTCCCCACCAGAATAGAAAAACAGGTACACACACACACACATTAACATTCATTAACGTGTATTAACATGCACTGAACTGGATAAGTAATGGAAAATTCCAGTCTCTAGTTTACAAAGCATGTTTTGTATTGTTGCATTAGTCGTACAAAGTACTGTACTATCACTGTAAATGAATGAGTTACTCCAGGTCACTGAAACACTCACACACTGAGATGAAGATTGCGCAAACACACTTTGTGCAGCTGCACAAAAAGTTAGCAGTTACCTAGTTTGGAGATTTTGTCATCTCCTGCTGTTAAACACTCGTCGTGACATTTTCGTCTGGTCTGCAGGAGCTTGTCTCGCGTGGAAATGGATTTCTCCAGGAACTCCGCAGCGCGCTCCCAGTCCTCCCTAAAATACGCCCGAACCCCGCGGTAATAGAGCTCATCGTACGGGGCAGAAAGTCCGGTTGAGCTCTCTGAAGATAGTCCGCTGCCTGCAGTCATAAAGACATAGTTGAGAGAGAAGAGGAACGCCACGTATACAGGGCTTGTGTTTGAGTGTAGCGCCATAACGCAGGGACGCAGGGACTGTAGTTGGGATGTGAGGAGAAGAGGGAGGAGGTCACACAGAGGAATGAGGGAATACGTGCCTGGCAGCGAGAAATATACAGCACGAGAGAGGAAAACTAATGTGTCTGTTCCAGGACAAATTTGCTCATAAATCAAGTGAATATGGGTGCATTATTATTTTGTATTACATATTTATTTACTTACTATATAATTACTTAGTTACTAAAACAAGATTTTAGTCGTACGGTTCGAGACTTTGACTTAATCTATAGTAATTAGCCCACATAAAAATATTAAAATCATTGGAAGTATTAATTTTAATAACTAGATAAAAAAAATGTCCCTTGTGAACATTTACGAACGATTTGTTTCCAGCTGATAAACAATACAATCACTGACAGCCAATCAGAATCCCCCAGACTTTAAAGAGCTCGAGCATTTAAAGCAGCAAGTTTTTTTTATTAATAAACAAGACGGTGTTTAGGGTTTGTTTTAGCTTGTTGTAAACATAATTAGTTTATATAAAAAAGAAGATAACATGATATATCCTCATTTAGTTAGAAATAACGTATACTAGGAATACTTCAAGCATTGTTTTGTTTATATTGTAATATATAGGCTAAATATATTAGGATAAAATCCAATTACATGATAACCAGTAATCGTCTACACTTAACCCAAAGCAACAACATCCATATATTTGATACATCACATACTTTTTTTGTAGTTGCAATCTGTCGCAAAACTTTTTGCGCGCACTTACACTCCCAGCCGCATGAGGCCAGTATTGTTATTTACACGAGGTAAAAATTTCCGCTTTCTCATTTTGACAACTGTCATGGCTTCCATTTTACCGTAATACACAATTGAATGAGAATTAAAAAAGGTTTATTTCTCTTCAGTGGTGACCTGCTAAAGAAAGTATTTGTTATGCCGAGATTGCTATACTGCTTTAAACGATCATTTAACTCTTGCATGGAAGGCAATACGCTAATGCTCATATTAGCATTTTATGTTTAAATTAAGTAGGGATTGTAAAACGCATATGCGCGCATTTTTGGCTCTTTACGGTCAAACACTTGCTGCTGTAATGCGTGCGGTGAGAGTGTGTGCAGCGCCCCTGGCCTCGAATGAAACACACTGGATCAGCAGCAGCTTTTTTCATTGAGGGAAACTGAGCGAAAGAAGGGGGCTGTCAGAGACATCAAGCGGACTGTATTTCAGGAGCGGGGGCCAAAAAACCCAGGCGAGCAAGCGTGTGAAGGCCAATCGTGTTTAGCCAGATAATGACGGAGGTTAGCGAGATTTTGATGTCGGTTCTGTCTACGATTCGGGTTCCGAGGCCCGGAGATCGTGTTCACAAAGACGAGTGCGCCTTCTCGTTCTCCAGCCCGGTGAGTTCAGCAGCAGCATGCGACTGCACAGTCATCGCGCACTTTCGGGATTTCTTTTTGTGTTTTTTATTTGCGCAAGGTTGCTGTTTTGCTTATATTATTATGCTTATTTGTGATATTTGCTAACTAGCGCTCATTGAGTGCACAAGTTTGCACTCTTTTCCTTCATTATGTCAAATGAGTCATCCTCGTAATGTTGACTCTGCACTCTTTGGTCACATCTTGATTAAACCACTAATTTCCCTTGATTTAGCCTATCAGCTTATGTATACTACTTTAGCTAGCTCTGAACTAGTTATAACGCTAACATGAGCTAGTAGCTGCAGAGTTTCTTTGCTGGATGAGTCTGTGTGCTTCAGTAACGTTAACTGTTATCATGCGCGTGAGACAGCCACAGCCTCACTGAACGCGTGGTGCTGACCAACAGTATTTCGTTCAAACAATTCTTTCTTTTTGTTTCAGGAGAGTGAGGGAGGCTTGTATGTCTGCATGAACAGCTTTCTCGGCTTTGGAAGTAAGTATGTAGAAAGACACCACGCCAAAACCGGTCAGAGAGCTTACCTGCACATCACCCGGACCCGGAAAACACAGGTAAGCACAGAAACACGTGACACATCATTCTGCGCATGTATAAATAACAGTGTTGGGGAGTAACTAGTTACATGTAACAGAATTACGTAATTTAATTACAAAATAAAAATATTTGTAATCAGTTACAGTTACTGAGAAAAAATGTGTAATTAAATTACAGTTACTTATGAAAATGTTAAGGATTACAAAGGAGGTTACATCTGCTTTTTTCCACACACACCCCCACATACAGATTTAATTGATTTCTTTCATAAATTGCAGTGACTGTTCTAAAATATGAAACACCAATGTCTCAGGAGTTTAGAACATGCTTATTCAATAACTCTTTTATGGGTTTATGTATAGCTATGCTTAATTTTTTAAAGATTAACTGTTTTTTTCCAAGTCATTGTTAGATTCCAGTGTTTAGTGTCATGGCTATGTAAAGATTTGATTTCAAAAACGGTATCATAGCTAATAAAATATTTCTTGTTATGATTTGAAATATGTATTTAACCTCAGAATGATCTCAAAGTAAGTCTGGTTTTGTAGTGGCTGTACTTCAAAGGGGACATTGATCTTCCACAAGTTGGTATGATTCTTTAGGGTCTTCATGAACGGTCTGCAACATACTTTGGTTAAAGTCCCTCAGTGGTCATGTAAAACAACACCCTTTTTTACCTTGCTCTGTTCACAGCAACTCGTTTTGGGGCATGTCCCTTTAAATGCTAATGAGCTCTGCTCACCCGCCCCTTTCTTCCTTGGAAGGCGATTTGCAAATAATCATAAAAAATATAAAGTGTCAGACTTACTACTTCTGGAGATGCAGCTGGATCACGAACAATGGGTACTGATCTATCCTTGAGTTTTAACTTTTTAACAAAACCTGCCTTATGATTTGCGCAGACATAAACAAATTTAGGTGTATTCAGTGGCGCATTACCATTAAAAACAAAACTAATGCACTGCGTCCTCAGTGGCTCTGATGTTGGGAAAAAAATTACGATTCTTATGTTCTTCTACATCACAAAACTACAAAACACCTGCATTGCTTACAAGACATTGTCGCTACAGCTGCTGGAGCGTGGAGAAAATGATGAACCATGTACAACTGGCTGAGGGCGAAAATATGCTAATATTGGACAGTACATTAGCGGTTGTGGGCAGGGACTGAACAATATAACATCATACTGCTCATAAAAATCAAAACGGCTTGATAATTGATACTGTTTAGGATTTTGGGGGATTAAAAAAATGGAGTGAATGGATTTTTATTATTGTAGGGTGGTTGTGTCCACACACTGCTAAGATACATTTATATGCACCATGTAAAAGTGAATTTTGCATCCAATGTCTACTTTAAAATTTAAATATAATCTTAATTCATGTGATGAAGGATTTCGAAAGTGTGACAGTAATCAGTGTTGAGTACCACTGTAAGGTTTACCCTGCCTGGTTTACATGTTTGAAAATGATAAACAGTTGAAAACATTAGAAAATTTGAAAAGTAATCAGTTACATTACTTTAAATTTACATTTTAAGTAGGGTAATTTGTAATCTGTAACCTATTACATTTCCAAAGTAACCTTCCCAACACTGATAAATAATAATCATGCATGGTTTAAGTAAACGTTCGTAAATATTTGAAGTCTCCAAACAGAAAAAATTATGGGCGTCAAACAGGTTTCCTGGACACTCCTCCTGTCTTTCATTGGCCAGACAAACAGATAATCCCACCCCCAAACTCACGCCATTGGTCCAGCATGTCTGTATCCGGTTTGGTCGGACAAACAGCAATGTTTAAGTTCAACAGTTGGGTTCTGGAAGTAAAAATCCCATTTATTTTCTCCATAGGGGAATTGTTTTTTAACGATAATTTATAAACCATTAAAGCCTGACCATCTGTGAGCAAAAAGGTTATTAATCAATGATATATGCTTTTGTTGAAGCCATCAGCCCAGACTATTTCAACTGATATTTTAAAATAAGCATGTTTAACATTGGAATTCCTAGTTAAAAATTACATTACCCATGATTCTCCAAAGAAACCTCAACCAATTCGAGAATCACGGCCAGTAAAACATGCCAAAAGAGTTCCCTCCCACTTCCATAAAACACTGAAGAGAACCTAACTGAGTTAGTTCATGCCTATGTTCAATTTTTTTAAATTGTTTTATCCTCAATGACCTCTACAGACTTTTCTTTGGTGTCATATACAGGACTTCTCCAATCATTTAGTCTTGCAAGCTCACGTTCATCTGTCTCCACTTTTGAGTGCCACTCCCACATATCAAAATCCAATTAGCAAATTATGGATAGAACCAAAAATCATGAACTTTTGTCTTTTGGTCCAATTACTCTTGCACTCTATTGCATTTTTAGACTTTTTCTGGAAATGAATATACACATGGCTTATTTATGTCTTTGTAAACTAATATGATATAAAAGAAAATGCTTGAACCTTAAGAAGAAATGTTACGTGTGGTATTAAAGAAAATATTTTAACATATTACATCGTCATGTAATATCACTGCATTTAATATGCTAATTCATGGCAAATATAGACTAACCTTGTCTGTGCGTTAGAAGGAGGATGAAAACAATTCTGGATCAGGTGACCCTCCGAAAAAGAAGCCCACAAGACTAGCCATCGGTAAATACCTGCATTCTTTAGCCCTCAATCTTTGCTTCATATTTTAGTACATTTTAGTTTTGTGTTGTGAGTATGTTTATTTTATAAAATGTAAAAGGCTGAAAAGTTTGCATGTGTTTCTTGCAGGGATTGAGGGAGGGTTTGATGTAGAGCAGGAGCAGTATGAAGAAGAGGTCAATGTGGTTCTGTTCCCAGACCGACAGGAAGTGACATCAGAGGATCTAGCGTCGATGCCAGATGTTGTTCGGGAACGGGTGAGTCATTTTTTTTTATTGTATTTTTAAAAATAATTTTTCACTATGTAATAACATATAGTCATAATTAAGTGAATGCTTTATACTTTATAACAGAGCAGACTTTGATTGGCTGTGTTGTATTGGTGTCTTTCGTGTTTGCAGGTGTCTCTGTCGATGACGGGGCTGCAGGCAGCAGACTCAGTGTCACACACTTTGCAGGTGCAGCAGTGGGACGGAGAAGTGCGACAGGAGTCAAAATACGCAGCTGAACTTAAACAACTTGACAATGGGGTCAAAATCCCTCCGAGGTGCATACATGTGTGAATGTTGTAGACACATTTGATATGTACAGCTAAGCTCAGGACTCAGGAGAAAGTGCGAGAGTAAGTGATTCTTTAAATTTACATTCTTTCTTTCTTTCAGTGGCTGGAAGTGTGAGGTCTGTGACCTACAGGAAAACCTATGGATGAATCTGACAGACGGGAAGGTTTTTTGTGGGCGGAAATATTTTGATGGCTCAGGGGGGAATAACCATGCCCTCCTGTACTACCAGCAGAGTGGATACCCATTGGCTGTCAAACTCGGCACAATAACACCTGACGGAGCAGGTGGAATTGTCACACAAAATTGAATTTAATCATGCTGACATTGAATATTTCAAGCCAGTAAAGTTTTAAGTGATTTACTGTTAACTAGGGCTATATTTATGATGACATTGTGTGATGTATTTGTCTCTGCAGATGTCTATTCATATGACGAAGATGATATGGTATTAGACTCTAAGCTTCCAGAACACCTTTCTCACTTTGGCATCGATATGATGACTATGGAAAAGGTACAGTCATCTCAAAAATCTCTTCTTAAACTGCTTAAGAAGCAGTTTTTTTAGTGTTTCCCTCTCTCTTTGTTAGACGGAAAGAACCATAACTGAGCTGGAGATCGCAGTGAATCAGCGTGTGGGAGAGTGGGAGGTGATTCAGGAGTCAGGTTCCACTCTGAGGCCACTGTGGGGCCCGGGGCTCACCGGTATGAAGAACCTGGGAAACAGCTGCTACCTCAACTCTGTCATGCAAGTGCTCTTCACCATCCCAGACTTCCAGACCAAGTCAGTGCCTCTCAGAATGTTTGTCAGCCTTTGTGTTGTTCTAGAGTTTTTGTCATGATGATTCAGCATTATTTCATGGATATAAAAACATCTATAATCGCTACAGTTCAAAGATTTGGGGGCAGTAAGATGTTTTTTTTTTAAAGAAATTATTCAGCATTAAATTGGTCTAAAGAGACAATGTTAGAGAAGATTTCTTCTTCAAATAAATGCTTTTGTTGCAACACTGGTAATAAGAAATGTTTCTTGAGCACCAAATCAGCATATTAGAATGATTTCTGAACGATCATGTGACACTGACATGAGTAATGGCTGCTGAACAATTTTTTTTTTAATTGAGTTGTAATATTTCATAATATTACTTTATTCAGAGAAATGCAGCCATAAGAGACTTCTTTCAAGAACATAAAAAAAATCGTACTGACCCCGTACATTTGAATGGTGGTGTATTACACATGGATGTTTTGTGTATTTTTATGTTTATAAAGAACTATTGCTGCTGAAATAAATTCTCTAAATTCTTTAATGCAGAGCACTAATTCTGAGTATGGGTCACCATACTTGGCCACATGTCACTTCACTTCACTAAATTGATCTTTTCCTCTCTCTCTCTCTCTCTCTCTCTCTCTCTCTCTCTCTCTCATTGATTCTCAGATACGTTTCCAACATTGACAAGATCTTTAATGAGGCGCCCAGTGACCCTACCCAGGATTTTAAGACTCAAGTGTGAGTACCTGTCATGTAAACTTTAGTCTAAAAGAGATTGTTCACCCCCAAAATTTTGCTCTCTTCAGTAGCTTTCAAATTGCACTTCCATGTAGTTAAACTTGGCAAGCCATTTTGGCTAAACAATACAGGGGTCATTTCTAATCACTGGTGTCAAATACATCTTGATGCCCAATGTTAAAATATACACAAATTTTGGTCTGTTTTTCACACAACCCTTGCATGACTTAAGAAAACCTGGAATATAGACCAGTACAAGTTTTAGGAACCACTTTTTAGTGTTCATTAACAGTGTCATGTTCCACAGCAGAAAGAGTGTCATACAGGTTTAAAACAACATGAGAGTGACAAAATGAAGACAGAATTTTTCATTTCAGACTGAACTCTAGTCCTGATGTTACTGCTGGGGCTTCAGTAATATCATATATCCAGCAGAGGTCGCCATACATCAATTCTCCCTGTTACCTGAAAGAAAGAGGAGAAAAAACATGATTATCTGCTTTGATTGAATCATAGTGCTCAAACACTATAATGATTTTATAAAGTAACCAAAATGTGTGTCTTTCTACCTCCGTTTCCACTCTTTAAAATCAGAGCAAAGCTGGGTTATGGCCTTCTGTCAGGAGAGTACTCTAAGCCGGCCCCTGACCCTGGAGACGACCCTGGTACCTCTACTGAACCCAGGGTATGTGTACACACATATTGGGTCTCATTTATGAAATTTGTGTTTAAATCATTCATTAATAGATTTTGTAAGGAATGTGACTTTTTTTTGCAAGAAAATACAGAAATGCATTCTGCTTGTTCAGGAAAAGCCATTTATAAATATGACTTTCTTTGTACAGGGTGACCAGCTTGGCATAGCACCTCGCATGTTCAAAGCTCTGGTTGGACGAGGCCACCCTGAGTTCTCTACCAATCGGCAGCAGGATGCGCAGGAGTTTCTTCTTCATTTTATAAATATGGTGGAGGTAATGATGACGACTTTGTCTCTGATGCTGTCTCTGTTTTACACTACTTACTTTTGCATTCACTCATTTTGCGTTTTATGTTGGCCAGAGGAACTGTCGGTCAGGCATGAATCCCTCAGAAGCTTTCCGCTTCCTAGTGGAGGAGAAGATCGTATGCCAGCAGTCACAAAAGGCCAAATATACCCAACGAGTGGACTACATAGTCCAGCTGCCCGTTCCCATGGACCAGGCAACTAATATGGGTAAGACACTCATAGTATGCTTCTGTGTATCCAATCTGTTTTATCCTTCCTCTCATTTATCATCATCTCTTTCTGTTTATCAGAGGAGCTACACGAAGCAGAGCGTCGCAGGGAGGAGGCGGATTCATCTGGAGCCCCTCCCCCTGCCGCACCACGTGCTCAAATCCCATTTGCTGCCTGTTTTGCTGCTCTTAGCGAACCGGAAACACTCACAGATTTCTGGAGCTCTGCAGTACAAGCCAAAACCACTGCCACAAAGTAATGATAATATTAATTTAATTCTTAAGTAGTCTTTGGTTTTCTTCTGTTTGTATTAGTGTCTTTATATCTCTTTGTCTCTTAGGACCACTCACTTTGCTTCATTTCCTGACCATCTTGTCATCCAAATTAAGAAATTCACCTTCGGCCTGGATTGGGTTCCTAAAAAACTAGGTGAATTATATATTTTTGGCTGTTTGAGAATGTAACGTGTTCATTTTGCACAAATAATTACATAATTTAAAACTGATCTGTTAATTGGTTGACAGCCCTTGTCTGAATATTAATATACTCTTGTAATCATTTTAATAGATGTGAGCATTGACGTTCCTGACACACTGGATCTGAGCGCGCTCCATGCTATGGGACAGCAGCCAGGGGAGGAGCTTTTGCCAGAGGTGGCTCCACCTCCTCTCATGACCCCTGATGTGGAGGTTAAAGGTATCCTGGGTTCCCATGGCAACGAGGAGGACGACTCTCTCTACTCCCCACTGCTGTGTCAGTCTGTCTTTTCTTCTCTTTCCGACTGCATCTGTCTGTCACTTAAGCCCGTCTTTCATTCTTTTTTTCCTTTGCTTTCTTCTTTGTTTACAGTGTCTATTTTAATTGTATTATATTCATTAAAGTTTAAAAGCTTTGTTTGCTCTATATATATATATGATATCTCATACAGCCATTTAGTTTTCAGTTGAATGTAATTTATTTTGGATTTAAAGGAATAGTTCACCTAAAAAGGTTCCGATGAAGAAGGGTGAGTACATTTTCAGCAGATTTTCAGATTTGGAGAAATATTCATTTAAAGTATCTTTTCATTTTTGTTAAATAGTGTAAATAGGCCTACATCTAAATGCCTCGTCGAATGCAGCTTCTGTGTTTCCTCTGCATTACAAAGATGAATTTTGTTGATACTAATGCCATTTGTTTGGTAACAACCCGAATGTCTTATTATTCTAATTGACTGATTAAATGTAAGAATTTGACTCAAAAGATGATGCACACTTTTAGGAAAGAAAAAAAAAAGGCTTTATAAAGGTAAAAATGCCCATAAAATGTAAAAATCAATTTAAACTTATTGGAACAGATTCATTTCTATCACTGCTGTGAACTGACCAGTACACAGAATATGAAGGATATCAACAACCAGTTGCACACACACACACACACACACACCAGTACGTACACAGACATTTAAGAGGGGTTATTTTCCAAATAACTAATTTCATGTTGCAGAAAAATGTGTTTAGAAATTGTGTATGGACTCTTGTTCTTGTTCCAATTTACCTTCCTGTCCACTGATTTTTGCCTCGAAACAAATCCTTCATTAAGGCATCAAGGCCTGCTCCGTTTAAATCCTTCATATTTAAACCAAATAGCTGTCCATAATCCTTATAATAATGCTTACAATAATGCTTATTCCAGTGAAAAATTCCATCCCCTGTTGTTCTCTCCCATTTGCCAGCATATTTTGTTAGAACTGTTTTGAACCGTTTTCACTTTTAAATGGTGCTTGTTTTGTGCATATTTCTCTCCTGATTCTGATGAGATGACTTTTTCACTGAAGAAAATGTCTTAATGATTGATTTGTTTCTTACAAATGTGCAACTTTTCACTTTACAAGATATTAATTGATGAACTGGAGTCATGTTGTGGATTATTGTGGTGTTTTTATCATCTGTTTGAACTCATTCTGACGGCACTCATTTATAGAGCTGAAACGATTCCTTGAGTAACTCGAATACAAAAAATCAAGGCAAATTATTTGCCTCAAGGCTTCGTTTAGCCCATTTACTGTAACTACACACGGAACACTGTGTTTCCCCACGGACTATTATTACTGACGCACAACCCGATAAACGCTGGACATGCGTCCCAATGTGCACGCTATACATGCTAAATTCTATGTGATATTAGTCATTTTCAATACTATTTAGGGCAGATAGGGTGGATAGTATGCACATTGGGATGCAGGGATATTTAAAGGGGTCATATGATGCGATTTCAATTTTTCCTTTCTCTTTGGAGTGTTACAAGCTCCTCTGTGACACACTCCCCATACAGTTATAGTATACAATGACTCACTTATTAACAGTGACTTGCTGCCACCTACTGGTGGTCTGGTGGTTTTTTAAAGTATCTTTTCATTTTTGTTAAATAGTGTAAATAGGCCTACATCTAAATGCCTCGTCGAATGCAGCTTCTGTGTTTCCTCTGCATTACAAAGATGAATTTTGTTGATACTAATGCCATTTGTTTGGTAACAACCCGAATGTCTTATTATTCTAATTGACTGATTAAATGTAAGAATTTGACTCAAAAGATGATGCACACTTTTAGGAAAGAAAAAAAAAAGGCTTTATAAAGGTAAAAATGCCCATAAAATGTAAAAATCAATTTAAACTTATTGGAACAGATTCATTTTTGCTCTATATATATATATGATATCTCATACAGCCATTTAGTTTTCAGTTGAATGTAATTTATTTTGGATTTAAAGGAATAGTTCACCTAAAAAGGTTCCGATGAAGAAGGGTGAGTACATTTTCAGCAGATTTTCAGATTTGGAGAAATTCAGTATTACAGCACTTGCTCACTGGTGGATCCTCTGCAGTGAATGGGTGCCGTCAGAATGACAGTTCAAACTGCTGATTAAAAACATCACAATAATCCACAACATGACTCCAGTCCATCAATTAACATTTTAGGAAGTAATAGCTGCATGTTTCTAAGAAACAAATCCTTCATTAAGGCATCAAGGCCTGCTCCGTTTAAATCCTTCATATTTAAACCAAATAGCTGTCCATAATCCTTATAATAATGCTTACAATAATGCTTATTCCAGTGAAAAATTCCATCCCCTGTTGTTCTCTCCCATTTGCCAGCATATTTTGTTAGAACTGTTTTGAACCGTTTTCACTTTTAAATGGTGCTTGTTTTGTGCATATTTCTCTCCTGATTCAGATGAGATGACTTTTTCACTGAAGAAAATGTCTTAATGATTGATTTGTTTCTTACAAATGTGCAACTTTTCACTTTACAAGATATTAATTGATGAACTGGAGTCATGTTGTGGATTATTGTGGTGTTTTTATCATCTGTTTGAACTCATTCTGACGGCACTCATTTATAGAGCTGAAACGATTCCTTGAGTAACTCGAATACAAAAAATCAAGGCAAATTATTTGCCTCAAGGCTTCGTTTAGCCCATTTACTGTAACTACACACGGAACACTGTGTTTCCCCACGGACTATTATTACTGACGCACAACCCGATAAACGCTGGACATGCGTCCCAATGTGCACGCTATACATGCTAAATTCTATGTGATATTAGTCATTTTCAATACTATTTAGGGCAGATAGGGTGGATAGTATGCACATTGGGATGCAGGGATATTTAAAGGGGTCATATGATGCGATTTCAATTTTTCCTTTCTCTTTGGAGTGTTACAAGCTCTTGGTGCATAAAGAAGACCGTACCATTTAAGACCGTAAATCAATATGGTGGCTAGTTGTGATGTCTTTAAGTTAGCTATGTTTTGTGAAAGCGCCATTCGTGTTGATTGTCTCATTCTCTCTCTGTGACACACAGACACACTCCCCATACAGTTATAGTATACAATGACTCACTTATTAACAGTGACTTGCTGCCACCTACTGGTGGTTTTAAATTCATTTAAAGTATCTTTTCATTTTTGTTAAATAGTGTAAATAGGCCTACATCTAAATGCCTCGTCGAATGCAGCTTCTGTGTTTCCTCTGCATTACAAAGATGAATTTTGTTGATACTAATGCCATTTGTTTGGTAACAACCCGAATGTCTTATTATTCTAATTGACTGATTAAATGTAAGAATTTGACTCAAAAGATGATGCACACTTTTAGGAAAGAAAAAAAAAAGGCTTTATAAAGGTAAAAATGCCCATAAAATGTAAAAATCAATTTAAACTTATTGGAACAGATTCATTTTTTTGTATTTTTTTTGTATTTTTTATTTATTTATATATTTGTGTTTGAATTTTGAATGTAATTTGGCAATTAAATGCATTAAATGGGTTTAGTTTAAAAGGTAATGTATGCAATTTCAGCAGTAAAAATATTTATTTTCCTAAAAAGGAAACAATTAGTTGTTTATTTTAAGAGACTTATCTTATTTTCTCCTGTATATCTAGTATTGCTCTTTAATAAAGAAAAAGGACTTCTTATCCGATTACTCAAATAATCGATGGAATAATTGGTACAATACTCGATTACTAAAATAATCGATAGCACCAGCCCTACTCATTTACTGCAGAGGATCCATCGGTGAGCAAGTGATGTAATGCTAAACTTCTCCAAATCAGTTCTGATGAAGAAATCAACTCATCTTCATCTTGGGTGATCTGTGTGTGAGAGTTTTCAGAAAATTTAAATTTTTGGGTGAACTATTCCTTTAAGCATGGGTTTAATTTTTAATTAATCATTTTAATTGGCATTCAGTCAGTGTAATTACTACTAGAAATGTTGATATCAAAACATGTCTGTAGAGCACTCTCTCACTGTATGTCTCTCAGCTCCAGTGTTGGATGACTCCACAGTGTCTCAGCTGTGTGAGATGGGTTTTCCTCTGGAGGCCTGCCGGAAGGCCGTGTACTACACAGGCAACACTGGCATTGATGCTGCTATGAACTGGGTGATGGGACACATGGAAGACCCTGGTAAATTCACTCATCAATGAGTGTCAGCTGTGAAGAGGAATTAAAAGTAGAATGCAGATTTCCAGTAAAATTCTCTGTGATCTTCTGCAGATTTCTCAGCACCTTTAGTGTTGCCTGGATCTAGTTCTGCTCCTGGCACCACTCCCACGGAGAGTCTACCTGAGGAACATCTAGCAACTATTGTTTCTATGGGATTCAGTCGAGACCAGGCCACTCGCGCTCTCAGAGCTACGGTGAGACACGGCAACTGTCTCTCTTAACCCGAGGGATATAAGAAGTTTTATTGATTCATAGACCTGATACTAAAAGTGTATTGTCCCTCATTTTGCATGCAACCCAACCTTTCTTTTAAAATTGTGATTCTCTGGTTAAAGCATTAAAGTCACACAAATCATGGTTCTAAATTTTGGTAACAGGTAGCAAAAATTGTAAACTTCATAATATAAATAGAGAATGAAACCTGTTAAAGGGATACTCCACCCCAAAATGAAAATTTTGTCATTAATCACTTACCCCCATGTCGTTCCAAACCCATAGAAGCTTCGTTCGTCTTCGGAACACAATTTGTAGATATTTGGGTAGCAAAAATTGTAAACTTCATAATATAAATAGAGAATGAAACCTGTTAAAGGGAAATGAAAAATGAAACCCCAAAATGAAAATTTTGTCATTAATCACTTACCCCCATGTCGTTCCAAACCCATAGAAGCTTCGTTCGTCTTCGGAACACAATTTGTAGATATTTTGGATGAAAACCGGGAGGTTTGTGACTGTCCCATAGTTATTACACTGTCAAGGTCAAGAAAAGTATGAAAATCATAGTCAGAATAGTCCATCTGCCATCAGTGGTTCAAACGTAATGTTATGAAGCGACGAGAATACTTTTTGTATGCAAAGAAAACAAAAATAACGACTTTATTGAACAATTCGTCTCTATGTCTGTCCGCATCACCGTAGCACCATTTTGGAGAATGTTTTATTTCAAATCACAGTGTAAATACATGTAGCAAACGTATCCTTGTGGCGCGGCTGACACAGAAGAGCGTAAGCTGCCTGCGTTCGGCTCATATTCTTCATAGTCAGAATAGTCCATCTGCCATCAGTGGTTCAAACGTAATGTTATGAAGCGACGAGAATACTTTTTGTATGCAAAGACAACAAAAATAATAACTTTATTGAACAATTCGTCTCCATTATGTCTGTCCGCATCACCGTAGCACCATTTTGGAGAATATGAGCCACAAGGATGTGCTGTTTTATTTCAAATCACAGTGTAAATACACGTAGCAAACGTATCCTTGTGGCGCGGCTGACACAGAAGAGCGTAAGCTGCCTGCGTTCGGCTCATATTCCAAAATGGTGCTACTGTGATGTGTAGGTTACTTGGCAGTCAATCGTGCTGTACATTCACTCCCCCACGACTTCCCACAAAAGGTTACTTGGCAGTCAATGGGACAGTCACAAGCCTCCCGGTTTTCATCCCAAATATCTTAAATTGTGATCGAAGCGAAAAAGACGAACGAAGCTTCTATGGGTTTGGAACGACATGGGGATAAGTGATTAATGACACAATTTTCATTTTGGGGTGGAGTATCCCTTTAAGGTTGACGATCAGTATGTTACAACTGCTTTCTGCTTCCTTTCACAGGCAGGCCATGTTGTTAATTGAAGATTGATGATTCAAATCCTATCTATCAATTTCTGTATTTGTAGAATAATGTTCTCGAGCGAGCCGTGGACTGGATCTTCTCTCATCTGGATGATCTGGAGTCCATGGACGTGTCTGAGGGTGGGCGCTCAGAGGGAGGAAGTGAAGCCAGTCGGGAACCTCCTCCAGGGCCGCGTGTCCGTGACGGACCAGGAAGTATGCATTTCTGTGGTATTTATTAAATGGTGATTTTTGTAAAACACCATTTAATAAATATTTTGCTCTCTTCTCATCTTTCCCATTCTTTTGTCCTGAAGAGTATGAGCTTTTTGCGTTCATCAGTCACATGGGAACGAGCACAATGTGTGGTCATTATGTCTGCCACATAAAGAAGGACCACCAGTGAGTGAAGTTCTTTCTCCATCTCTCTCTATCATTGTTCATATGCAGCTCTTATACAGCAATATCACTTTTTCTCAATATTAATGTTTTCATTGTTACTCTTTGCTTCTTTCAGGTGGGTAATCTTCAACGATCAGAAAGTTTGTGCCTCTGAGAAACCACCTAAGGACCTTGGCTATCTGTACTTTTACCGAAGAGTGGTGGAATAGAGTAAATTAAAATAGTATTTTCCTCACAGACACACACACACACACACACACACACACTCATCTGTGTCTGATCTACTGAAACAGTAGGCCCAGACTCCTGCTTCTAAACTGATGCACCATTTAATAAGTCAAAGCACTTCTCCATCAAATATATTCACTACCAAGAACCGTAATAATGACAGAAGGGGGAAAAAAATAGATGTAGAATGCGCGGATTAGAGTGTTCTTACTCAAAACGCCCATGTTGTACAACGCCTTACCACACACACACACACACTAGTCTCCTTCCTGCCTCCCCCTGATTGGATAGTGGCTATTGTGACATCATCGCTTTTAGCGCTAAGCTCCACCTTCCTTCCTTTATGTGTTTCAGAATGTTCCTGCAAATGTTTAATGGAAAGTAAATTAAATCACTAAATCACAAAAAAACAGCTAAATATTAAATATTGGAATTTTACATTAAAAAAATGAATGCAAAAGGTAGTTGTGCAGTTTCACTTTTTTCCTTATGTTTTGTTCTCCTTTTTGGGGGGAGGAAAGAATTCCTTTTGTTATTTTTGCTTTAAAATAATAAAAAAGTGTCTCTTTGCTGCTTCTGGCTCTGTGTATTGCTTATGGGTGTGTATTAAGGAACTTTCTGCCAAATGCAGTGTCAGCATTAATACACATTTTATGTTTATTACAGAAAGTAACATGTGAAGTATTGAGTATTGATAAATGTAAAAGCATGAAACTCTTCTAAGTGTATGAAGAGCACGAATTGCATTTGGTAATTGATCTAGTTAACAACGGAAAGCTAAAGTGATGTTTCACTGCTGATAAGCTTTTGTAAGTAAATTAGTTCAGTGGCCAAAGTCCTGTGGGTTTTATAAACGTGTAGCCTACATTGTACATAATGTACATTGATGGTACTGAGAAGCCGATATTTATATTAATGTGCAAATGCTGACATCGATTATTTATTTTTATTAATTTATTTGCATATTACGTAATTGTGAATCTTTTTATAAACTTAATTCTCAAATCTAACCTTATTTCAAGGATTTCCCAGAGTGAAGTGCATGTGAGAGGCGTTTTCTGCCCTACATTGGTTGTTTCCAAACAATTTTTTTTTGCTTTCTTCCGCTCTCATACCTCATTTCAGTTTCTTGTGCAGGTTCAGGTTTTTGTGTCGGCTGGTTTCCCGCACACGCTCGTTTTTACCAGTTGGACTAAATGCGCAGAACTTACCTCAAACTTTGTCAACAAACATAAAACAGCATCCAAACGTGAGTATGAAAAGAAGAGCGTTCAGCTATAAAAATACCTAACTTGCATAAGCGAATGGTTTCTTAAATAAAAACATTGAAAATCCAGATAAAAATATATAAGTACCCGCAGAATGATGGGTGTTCTTATAATTACATGATTTTTGCAGGATTTATGAAAATGTGTCATCCTATCCTTTAATGACAACAATCTGTAATATTATTGCATATTCAAATAGAAATGTTCATTTGTAAGGGAATCTTGCGTATATTAGGCATACATTAGACGTACACATTTTTATTGTTTGTTTTTTAAGTATGTGTAGCCTGCAATCTGGAGCCATTCTATTATTATTTTGCTGGTAGTTTGTTTAGCTTAAAAGTCATTTAAATTTTTCATTTATCTTAGATTATTCGAATTTAATCAGTTGAAATTATGAATATTTCTAGACCAAACGAAACGAATGAAAACGAAACAAAATGAGTTAAGTGAGTTGCGTTTGTGGCTCATAGTCACATGCTTTTTCCTGTTTGCTCTTTTTTCTTTGTAAAAGCATGAGCCTCTTTTTATGAACAAAAATAAACTAGTTAGGGTTTTCTCACCGAAAAGAAATCTTAATATAACTCCAGGCTTTTTTTATTTACAAAGAAACTCATTTTCATTGACTATATTTTTTAGAAAAAGGAACAGAATGGCAATTTGCAAGATCCTCTTTTTTCTTCTTGGTAAGCATAAATAAATTAATAAAATGCATTGTATTATTCTAAGCTGTACTATACATTTTATTTTAAGCAGTCTATACTTTGCCTGTAGAGCTTTCTTCATCTTGCTGTGTTTAACCCTCCTTGCTCTCCATCCTTCTCTCCTTCAGCACTGTGTATATGGTGTGGGAAATGTGATGTGTTTTATAAGCAAATCGGGGATGAGGTTTCCATGAAGTGTGGAGTGGATTCAAACAGTAATATAGAATGGAAATTGAACGACGTGTTGGTCTTAACCATTGATGGCAGACGTGGGACTAGACGGAGGGGTATCAGTTCTTCTCCTTTCAATCCAAAAATGATTTGAATATGAAATTTTGTGAGTAGTCACTGTAATTGATTTTTATTTTAAAGGTCTTTCCCATATTGCGTCAAAAGCAAGTGTATCTGGAGACATTTTGAAGGTTCCTAGACTGGAGACAAGAGACTCTGGAAACTATTTCTGTAGGCAGTCAGGGAAAGAACACATTGTGCATGTTGTGTCAGGTGAGATATTTTTTATGTTTGTACCTATTTATTTTTAGAATTATTGTATTTTTCATATTTACTCTCATTTCTCCTCCAGTCTTTGTTAAACCAGGCCCAGTGCTGGTGCAGTCCAGTGATGCAGAGCTGCACTGTGACATTACAGGAGACCCAAACAAGGAAGTACAGTGGCTGAGACCTAATGGTCAAAAATATAATGAAAATAATCAAGTAATTCACCTGAAGTCTGTGACTTCAAATGAAGCAGGCCAGTGGACGTGTCTAGTCAAGGATGACTTGAAGCTCAGTGTAACATTGACTGTTGTTGGTTGGTGCCCCTTCGTAGTTGTTATTCAGAATGAGTATTTTTTATTACTATAATGCTTCACATTTCATGCTGTCAGTGACATTTGTCTGGTTCTCCAACAGGTCTCCAGACCACAGCTGTTAATGCTTCTAAAGGGGATGACATAGAGCTGTCCTGTTCTCTTCCTCAGAGTGTATTTCAGCGTGTTGTGGGTGGGACATGGAAGGCTAACCACCTTCCCAAAGTCTCTTTCCCAACCCTGACGAACACACCAAATGAAGGCTTACACTGGAGTTGCGAGGATTTATCAAAAGTCAACTTTACTACTGGGCAACTCAGCACCAACTTTGATGTCACGTTGAAAAATGTGAATACTTTTCACTGTTTTAATCATCTAAAGAATGATTTTCCTGTATAAAGAACTATTTGTGCAACTGAAAAGTTTCCATGGATGTTAAAGGTTCTTCATGGAATAATCCATACCAAAAAATTTTTTTTAAATGTTGTATGTTGACAGTAATTTCCCCTCATATTCTCTCAGGTGCAGAGCAGTGATGAAGGGACGTTTGTGTGTACAGTGGAGTTTGAGGGTGGAGTGCGTCTAAGTGTCGAGACGACATTGAGGGTTGTGGACAAACCTTCAGGTAAAATAAAACAACACTGCACAGCTTAACAGAATCAGTCTTGGGATGCACACTTTTTATCAGAACCTTATAATTTACTGGCAGATGTTAGAGATTAGTCAGTACTGTCTATATACATATTGATATTGGACATTTCACCCCCTTGAAATTATAAGGTTCTATCTGCATTCTGAGTGATTTTGAAATATTGAGCTTCAAAGATTTTGCATTCCATATAGCAAAAGTGATAATGGGGAACAAGTCTCTTTCATACATGAAAATGACAGAGACCCTAAATGTATTCTAAATGTACAATATCAAAATTCTCTCAAATTTGTAAACATTGTGACAAATGTGATGCTATTTAATTAATTATGGTGATGAATCACAGCATTCTAAATTGCACTCACAGCTGTATATAAAGGAAAGACTAGAAAGTTGCAGACCATTAAAATGGATTCAAAAAGAAAACCAAACTGGTCCAAAAATCTTCTAGTGCAGTCAGTCATTAAATGGAAGGCGGTAATAAGAGGAAAATTCAGCAGGGGATTGTGAGAATAGGTGGAAATGTTTTGGCATCAGCACGCAAAGGAAATTGCAGCATACAAAGAAATCATGCGAGCCACTGGTACATTTTTTAGCCTTATTAAACCCATTTTTATATTAAATGACTGTTTCCATGTGGTCAGCAGCTGAGTTCTTGTCAAATAGGTGGAGGCCTTCCATGTAATCCTCAGTCTGAGATCGCTAAAATAGTAGAGGAGATACTGGGAATAGCCATTCCTTCCATTTGTGGCATTGCAGATGCTCCAGACCCTGCACTGATCAAATTGGAGTTAAAGAGATGGTAAGAAGAAAATTATACATTTAATGTGTTAAACTTTTTTTATAACTTGACATTAGTTACTTTAATCTATGGACATGGAAAAAAATACCCATCGGATTCAATAAACATGTTTGCACTCTTTAATATTTTCTGCATGTGAATGTAGTGTGGATGATGCTGGAGCCAGTCCATCTGACGCATCTTCTCCTGTATCATCTCAGGACCTCTCCTCATGTCCTCCAGATAAGCCTTCTCCCTCACAAGACACAGGGTTTGCAGAGAGTGTAGATCCTGAGGATGACATTGAGTCTCTTGAAAGAAAAAAGCTTAATTTGCAAATAAAGTTGCTGGAAAATCAAAATGAATATTATGCACTCAAACTGAAAAAATTTAAGAACAGTCAATGATTGTCAGTGTTATGGAGTTTTTACTATTTACATGTAACGGAATTACGTAATTTAATTACGTATTTTGGTTTATGTATATGCTTTCTTTTTTTAAGATTAACTGTTAGATGCCTGTGTTTCCTGTCATAGCGCAAAGATTTGATTTCAATCAACAATATCATATCTATTAAAATATTTCTTGTCATGGTTTTAAATCTGTATTTAACCTCAGAATGATCTCAAAATAAAAAGGTGCAAAAGTCTGATTTTGTGAAAATAAATTATTATAGAAAAATTATTCTTATAATCCTAATTTAAATGATGAAGAATTCTGAAAGTCTGACAGTAATGAGTGTTGAGTACTACTGTAAGGTTAACCCTGCCTGCTTTAAATGTTTGAAAATGATTATCAGTTGAAAACATTCATTAGAAATTTAGAAAAGTAATCAAAAAGTGATCAGTTACATTAATAAAGTAATTGAAATACTACATTTTAAATAGGGTAACTTGAAATCTGTAACCTGTTACATTTCCAAAATTACCTTCCGAACACTGATGATTGTACATATTTTTGCAAATAAAATGTTGTGATGACAAATTTGTGCATTGTTACTTATTGTCTACAAGTTTTGCTTACCCAAAATGTAAGTTAGCAAAGCAGTCTCTTATTGACTCACTCCCTGAAACACTTTGTAAAGTTTGCTCAGTGGTATTGAAGAATGCACTCACTGAAGTAAAATGGTATCTTGTCTACAGTTCAGACAAGTACAGTACCTGTTATAATTAAGCTGCTGTTCTCCCTGTGGTCTTCTGTTAGAGGTGAGAAGCCAGTGTTTTAAAGCGTACCCAAGTCACCCAGCAGATGACATTCAGGTCAAACATAAATTTGTTCAAATAACCCTGCGAGGCCACTCTGGGAAAGAACCCGAGCATCATGTTGACCCTGGCCATTTTGGCACAGGATCCAGGATCTTGTAACTGGCATCAAACACAACTTGAACACTGATGCTGTGGAATCCTTTTCTATTTATGCATGTCTCCTCATTTACTGTTGGAGCAATAATGCAAACATGAGTGCCGTCGATGGCTCCAACTCCAAGGAAGCCCGCAATCCTCATAAAGCTGCTTGCTTTTGCTGTATAGTTTGAAGGTCAGTTGGGAAGTCACTGAACCACCTTACTATATTTTGTGTGGCTGCAATAGTGCTCTTTAAAGGGTTCATATGATGCCATTTCAAGTTTTCCTTTCTCTTTGGAGTGTTACAAACTGTTCGTGAATAGATAAGATCCCTAAAGTTTCAAAAACTAAAGTCTCAAACCCAAAGAGATATTCTTTATAAAAGTTATGACTTGTCCACGCCCTCCTAAAACACCTAGTTTAAACACACCTCCACATGTCTACATCACTGCGTGGGAAGATTTGTATAACGCCGCCCAAATGTTTACACAAAGAAAGAAGGCGTAAATTGATTCTTGCTGTAGTATTGTTGCTGCCGCCGCCTTGTCGTGGAGACACTGTATTTCGTTGTGAAAGCGAAAATAATTTGTTTGGTCTTCCAAAAGATGACACGACAAATCAGTTAAGTTGTATTTACAACAGTGTTCCAGAACAGTTCAAACCAAATATCCGAGTGTGTGCAACGCATTTTATAGAGGACTGTTTCCTGGGAGAGTAGACTACAATGCCGACTGTTCTGACTCAGCCTGTAAGTACGTTTTTTATATATAAAGAATATGCCACTGACAATTCAAACGCGAGTTTTGAGCAGTGTAGAGTAGCGCTTGTTGTTTGTCATTTCTCCGATCACAAATGCAGACATGATTTTATGTTTACTCGGATGCAACGCAACGCGTAAAAAGACAGTACAAGTCATTATAATCAGTAATTATTTCCCCACTGGATGCAACAAATGCCTCGTTTGTAATGGGTTTTATTGGTTTTGTCTCGTCATGCCGGAATACAGCATCACAATATGGTAAGGGGTGTAACATTTCTGTCACACGCTTGAGGTATTCGGCCAATCACAACGCACTGGATAGCTGGCCAATTAGTGTACACCTCGCTTTTCAGAACTATGAGCTTTGTAAAAATCTACATGTTTCAGAAAGGCGGGGCATAGAGGAGAAACAATAATGTACAGTATGTGGAAAATAATGTGTTTTTTTAACCTTAAACCACATAAACACATTTCATTACAACAAATATACAAAATAATGTTCTTTTTCAGCAACGTCATGTGACCCCTTTAAGGCCCTGCTGACTGTGGACTGTGATGGGCCCAAATCAACACTGGTGCATTGCTGCATTTTTCCAGTAGCCAAAAAACGCAGAGTCATTATGACTTTTTATTTCTGTAGATAAAGCATTGTTTTGTAGTGTGGGAGGTTATAGAATTTCAGTGACAAAAAGAATGCCTTGATGATTTTATCAACTCCCTGTCCTCATATAGCAGGGGTGGCGAACTCCGGTCCTGGAGAGCCGCAGCCCTGCAGAGTACAGCTCCAACCCTAATTAAAACCTACCTGCCTGTAGCTTTCTAGTAACCCTTCAGACCTTGATTAGCATGTTCAGGTGTGTTTGATTAGGGTTGAAGCAAAAC